>NC_079212.1:8241514-8405616 GCF_029633865.1 Lampris incognitus | reverse complement strand
CCGCCGCTTTGACAGCGATGCGGGCCTTGGCTCGCTCCAAATACTTGCCTGCCTGTAAAATAAAAAGAAAATAAAGGAGAAGCTGGAATGCCCACAGAGGCGGACTAACGTGCGTCTTCCGTCCCGAGGAGCTTGGCTCTGCGCCGCCCTGACCGGCCCGGTTGTCCGTGTCCCGTAGACGTCCCACCGTGTTCAGGCCCAGCAGCGGTCCGCCAACCACATCCAAGCCTCGCAGCAACAGCGGAGCTGCCAAACGGTTCCTTTTTTAGGGACAACAGTCACTAAATTACAGCTCCGGGTGCAGTAAACTCCACCCGAGTGCTGCTACCAGACCCGCCTAGTGCTACCCTTCAGGGAATTGTGTGTGCGTGTGCGTGTGCGTGTGTGCGTGTGCGTGAGGGCAGAGGGAAGTGGGCATGGCGTAAGGAAATGATGAAAGCCAAGAAAGCGAGAGAGAGAGAAAGGACGTGAATTAGGGATTGATCCACTGCACCGAATCTTCCCAGCGCTTGGCGTGTGTGCGCGTGCATGTGCGCGCGCATGCGTGCATGTGCACTTTTTCCACGAACGCATGTGTTGTTTTAGCCTTCTTGGAGTTCGCAATAACATTTATGTCTCTGATCCCATCCAGCCCGGCATTATCAGATAGAAAGCGAAGGAGCAGAAATCAACACGCGCTGAAGAAAACCACGTCCCCTGGATTTTGTTTGTGCCCCCCCCCTCCCAAATCTCCATTTAATCGCTGTAATCTGACACTGACCCGTGTCAAGCGTTTGAGCGCTCCGTTGCGTCGCGTTGCGTTTCCAGCCACCGTGTGATGTTAATCGGCGCCTGCTGTTGACGTGGCAGATGCCAACACGGCCGTGGTGCGGCGCGCCAGCTGGCACCGAGGGCACCCCGGCCCCGCCCCACCGGGCGCGAGCCGAGGGGTGCTGGGTTTGATGGGTTCATGGAAGATGACTCGGGAGAATGCGTGTTGTGTGTTTGTGTGTGTGTGTGTGTGTGAAACAGAACAATGACTTCTGTGTCTCGTCTCAATGCAGAAAAGAGCTCAGTCGGTCAAGTCAAGTCCATTATAGCCCATTATCACAAATTACTACTTTACCCCCAGTGGGCTTTCCTGAACTTGGTGATTGATCTAGCTATGTAAGTCGACCATGTGCATAACTGTAGTCCACCGACTTCCGGTTCCTACTGCAGCGGTCATACCAGTTTCCCGTTTGTTGGCGCGCGCTATTGACAATGGCATATTTTTCGCGATGCCTGCAAGTTTGACCATGGATGAATGTCAACGACATGCACAGAACTGTCGACAAACTCTCACCTGCACCTACCAGCAAAGGGGTGAAAAGTTTCAAGTTGTACAAGTTATGTGGACGTAACTTGATATGTGACTTGAAACTTTTCACCCCTTTGCTGGTAGGTGCAGGTGAGAGTTTGTCGACAGTTCTGTGCATGTCGTTGACATTCATCCATGGTCAAACTTGCAGGCATCGCGAAAAATATGCCATTGTCAATAGCACGCCCCAACAAGCAGGAAACTGGTGTGACCGCTTGTAGTAGAAACCGGAAGTCAGTGGACTACATTTATGCACAGAGCCAATTACTGCCTCCAGCTTTTCATGAGCACTGGGGAGGCAACGTAGCAGTGCAGGGAGCCAATCATAGGGTGATGTGGTCATGTCGGTGTCCCGGTAATGAGCTGAGCAGCGGCGTGCTGTATACCAGCTGCAGACGGTGGAGGAAGCCCTGATTGACACCCGAGTAAAGTGCGTTGCAATAATCAAGCCTAGGTTAGAAAAAAAGCATATACAAATGTACACACTTTTGTAGATCAGCAGTTGATAAAAATGACCTAATTTCAGAACTGACGTCTTATATGAAGAGGGGGCCACCTGAGTGTGTTCAGCATTGTGCAATGGTGTGTAAAAATAGAACAACCTCGTATAAATCTGCATAGTTTGTCATACACAACATTGATGGGACAAAGATCTGTGTTAGAATCGTTCTGGTAAACAATAACAGCGTAGGCCGTTATTTAAATGTAACCGGTTATTTTGTTGCCCGGTGCGGGATTCGATACGGGTGTCCTGCACCACAAGGCGACATCGCTAACCGCTCGGCTAAAGGGTCAAACCCGTTAGTTAGGGGCTAACGTGTCCTATTAGTAGTTTACATAAAACAAGCATAGGTCGAAGCCTACCGCGCATGGTCAATGTTCGAAATTGTTGCCAATTTGTTACAGGGATAGTCAGTGGCGTGAATTCCTGGATATCAAATGTGAAATATGTCCATCTGCAGTCTTCTGTGGTGGTCCCATTAATGTTTGTTGGCAAAGTGTCCTGACGTAGCAGGTCACATACCATGGTTAAGCTCATGCGTCATGGACGTACATCCATGGTTAAGCTACGTTCCATACAGTAGTTTCCTGTTTATCAGTGACGTTGTTGGTCATCCGACCAATCGTGTAACGTCGCTGACGTCATTGGTCACCTGATCCGGCGGCCCAATCACGTAACATGTTCACAGCTAAGCTGTGTCCGAAATCACTCGCCACTATATAGTGAGTTCGCCATTTTGTAGCGCTGTCCGACTGTATAGTGGGAATTATTATGCAATTGTAAACTACTAATAACGGGTCTGACCCTTTCAACCGTGAAAAGTAGTTTACAACCAACGGTCACTAACCAAGCAATATATACCATCATGCATTGCGCTGAAAGAAACATGGCAGACGGACGAAAGGAGAGAGAGCGCCATGACAGCTGTCGTACAAATGTAAGCAATTTTCGGTTTAATCTTGTTAAAATTATTTAATATATCAGTTACTTTTACTTAAGTAAAATGTATTATTATTACCACTATTTATTATGGACGGTCCACCCGGTGTTGATCTGGCGCGTTTTAATTGTGCGACAGCAATGACTTAATTAAGGGCGCAGAGAAAATGACCGGAAGTTTCCGGAAGTGTTTGTGCATTTTGCCGATGAGCTCACTGTATAGTCATATAGGGAGTAGTGAACGAGTGAGTGATTTCGGACACAGCCCCGCCCCCCCAATTTCCCCCCCAATTGTACCTGGCCAATTACCCCGCTCTTTTTGAGCCGTCCCAGTCGCAGCTACACCCCCTCTCTGCCGATCCGGGGGGCGCCCCGACCGACCAGAGGAGGCGCTAGTGCAGCGACCAGGACAAATACCCACATCCGGCGGCTACCCCGCAGATACGGCCAACTACAGTGGCGCCCCCAGAAATTTCTCATAGGGGGGGCAAAATGGGGCCACTGAAAATCTTGGGGTGGCACACCAAAACCAAAAGCCATGACTGAATTTCGGGAATTCTATGATGCTGTTGCAGTATACTGTATAGGCTGGTTGAAAACTGTCAATATGAGAGTTATGAAAAATATACATTATTGATTTAAATGAACAGCACCTAATGTAAGATATCAGATAGAAGCTTATTATGCATAATCAGAAGCATATTCTGCATATGCGACTCGTGGCTGGGGGGGCCAGCGGGGGGGCCAGAGATAGTATCAGGGTGGCCGTGGCCACCCCTGGCCACCCCTTGGGGGCGCCACTGTGTGTGTGTAGGGACGCCTGACCAAGCCGGAGGGACTTTCGGACACAGCTCTTGGTTCCACCGGGCGCGGCTCTATGACATCGTGTCTGTGATTCAGTTTTGTTCTGTTCTCCGCACGACTTGTTGATTGGGTAATTTTTCCTTGATTTTTGTGCTTCTACCGTGGGTAAGCAGGCTACATAGTTTCCTTGTTTTGTCTGTTTTAATTGTTGTTATTACCTGCTTCTAGACTTACTTGAAGTATCGTTGTACGGCAAGAAATACTTCTTGCAAAGTGAAAGCTTTTCCTCCATGCTTGATTAAATATGTGCCTGATTTCGTAATTTTTTCTGGTTTCTGGAGCAGGAGTAGTTGGTGCTTGTGGTGCTGATGCGAATGATGATGATAACGCTGTGTCTACGGACGTTAAGATATTGTTGAGATTTTGAGAGAGATACTTTATTGATCCCCGTGGGGAAATTCTGTCTCTGCATTTAACCCATCCTAGCTAACTGTGTAGCTAGCAGCAGTCGGCAGCGCCCGGGGACCAACTCCGGTTCGTCTTCCCATGCCTCGGTCAGGGGCACAGACAGGAGTATTAACCCTAACATGCATGTCTTTTTTTTTTGGATGGTGGGGGAAACCGGAGCACCCGCAGAAACCCACCGCAGACACGGGGAGAGCATGCAAACTCCACACAGAGGACGACCTGGGATGACCCCCAAGGTTGGAGAACCCCAGAGTTCGAACCCAGGACCTCAAGATATTGTTGTTATTTAAGATGCTCTCAATAATTCTTCTAGCCATCCTCGACATTTTGGCAAAGTTTTCTGGAGAGCATGTAATTTTTTTATGAAAGGCGGAAGAGAAAGCTCCATATTTGTGCATGCACCATTCTCGCCACCTACCCGGCTGCTCAAAATAGCCTGACGCGATGCGAACTAGCAGCCAAGCTGGATAGCCTGGTAAGCGCACGCAACCCGTCTGAATGGTGTCGCAGCCCGACTCCATAGCACAGCTGTTCAACTGGACAGCGGGCGATTTTCCTTTGGTTGGCGCAGCTGGACTGGAGCTGCCTAGGTGGTGTCTATCTTGGCCAGGCTTTTGAATAGTATGGCCCACCGAAGAACACGACACAGCCGTGCCCCGTGGAACCAAACCGTAACATGATCACTGACAAGCATTCGTGGTTGTAGGGCTGGTCGGCCGACTAATGGTGTAACATCAACGACGTCATGGGTCACCTGATCCAACATCCCAGTGGTGTCAAACTGCTCACTCGGTCAGTCAGTGACATTCACGTTTGCAGGGCTGGCCCTCTGGTCCGGTCCAGCCAACAATGTCTGGAGCAATACAGAACACCAACACCAAAATTTAATTTTTTCATGATATGACCAATGTGTGGTTTAAAGGTAAGTCCAGAGTCAAACAACACAGCTAGATATTTAATTTTTAACATCATTACAAGTTAAAACCAAAGAGTTTAACCATGATTATAACCACCATGTGATGGAGAGATTGTACAGGAAATGTAAAGAGAACGTCAGATGGCAGGTGTGGGAAACTTCAGCGTCCATATGACAGCAGATGGGGAATTTCAGGATGCCTCTGTCTTTTATGTTGTCAGCTAGCATCCATGAAGATAAATGAAGGTCCACACACTGTACTTCCCTAATATGCCATTTATGTGGACATGTCCACATAAATTGCATCTTAGTTTATTCATTTTAGGTTCTTTTTGGTCCAGCACCTGACTTAAAGTTTTTGTGATGTGATCTACTTCTCTTCAATTGTCAGCTAGCATCCATCCATCCATCCATTCATTCATCCACCTTTCCTTAATTTCCGTTTCGACGTCTCGCCATCCCTTCCTTTCCTGATCTCATCCTCTTCTCTAATCCAATTGTAAAGCAACACAGTCCACCTCTTTATTAAGAGCCCGCCTGCTGTCGTGGTCGCCTGTTTTGACGGCTGCTGCAGGGTCAAACAGCTGAGTGTGTGTGGATGTGTATGTCTTGATGCAGGTAAGAAAATCAAAGAAGGTTGAATCAGTTCGTCTGGATACAACGTTTATTTACAGATACGTTTCATCACTCATCTAAGTGACCTTTTCAGTCTCAACTGACTGCAGGTATCCCACCCTGTAAGCAAACCTGGCATAACGACCAAAACCAACAACCAGTTTCATATGCAAAGATGAGTGTGCTCTTTAACTAGAGTTTCAAAGGCCTTGAGTACTATTCACAGAGGATTAGGGATTGTTGCAATCACAGCATTGTAAAATGGTGGCAGATGTATAACGACCAAAACCAATGACCAGTTTCCTGATCAGATATGGGTGTCACCATTAACTAGAGTTACAATGGCCATGTGTACTATTCATTCACAGAGGATTGGGGAATAGTTGCAATCACAGCTTTGTAAGATGGTGACAGATGTACTCTTAGCCCCCCCCTCCCCCCCCCCGATTCAGGGATGGTCGTTCCGTCTTCACATAGACGGCCTCTTTGACTCCCTGTTCAAACCAGCATTCCTCCCTATCAAGGATGTGCACATCCTCATCCCTGAAAGAGTGGCCACTGGCCTGTAGGTGGGTGTAGACTGTGGAGTCCTGGCCTGACATGTCAGCTCTCCTGTGTTGTGCCGTTCTTTTGGCCAGCGTCTGTTTAGTTTTTCCAACGTACAAGTCACGGCAACCCTCCTGGCACTTAACAGCGTACACTATATTACTCTGTTTGTGCCGGGGAACCCGATCCACGGGGTGGACCAACTTTCAAACTCCAAAACGTGCTGCGCCAGAAGTTGGTCCACCCCAAATATCAAGTCCCCTGACACAAACAGAGTAATATAGTGTACGCTGTTAAGTGCCAGGAGGGTTGCCGTGCCGACTTGTACGTTGGAAAAACTAAACAGACGCTGGCCAAAAGAACGGCACAACACAGGAGAGCTGACATGTCAGGCCAGGACTCCACAGTCTACACCCACCTACAGGCCAGTGGCCACTCTTTCAGGGGTGAGGATGTGCACATCCTTGATAGGGAGGAATGCTGGTTTGAACAGGGAGTCAAAGAGGCCATCTATGTGAAGACGGAACGACCATCCCTGAATCGGGGGGGGGGAGGGGGGGGGGCTAAGAGTACATCTGTCACCATCTTACAAAGCTGTGATTGCAACTATTCCCCAACCCTCTGTGAACGGTACACATGGCCATCAAAACTCTAGTTAATGGTCACGCCTATATTTGCATATGAAACTGGTCGTTGGTTTCAGTCGTTATGCCGCTGGGTTGTTTATAAGGGTGGGGACACCTGCAGTCAGCTGAGACTGACGAGGTCACTTAGATGAGCGATGACACGTTTCTCAATAAACACTGTGTCCAGATGAACTGATTCAACCTTCTCTGATGTGTGTGTGCGCGTGCACACGCGCGATGAGTTCGAATGAGTTCACACATGTACACACTGGGGGGATTTCCTGCCTTCCCTCATGTTTTCACCTCTCATTTGTTTTAATTGAGGGAAAAGAAAACAATCGCGTCGGGGAGGAGAAGGAGCACCGGGGGAGCGGAGCTCACGTCTGCCTTAAATGTCTCAAATGTCAAGCGTTGACTCTCGACTGTGCATTTGTTTGTTTCGGTGACGTTATTATCATTTATCATTATCATTTATGGCTTCGTCTCGCAGACCCCGCTGCCCCCCCCCCACACACACACACAAAATGTTGTGTTCCCACACCATAAATAAGGGTGCAGTTTCCCCTCTAAATAAATAGTCACAGTTGACAAACATAGACAGATAGACACAGAACAAACACATAAACACCTCTCTCTCTCTCTCTCTCTCTCTCTCTCTCTCTCTCTCTCTCTCTCTCTCTCTCTCTCTCTCTCTCTCTCTCTCTGTCTGTTAGTAGTTTCGCTCAGCCCCACTCACTCCACCGTACCTCCAAGACAAACACAGCATGCGGGGTGGAAATGGCCGTCCGTCCCTCGGCCACCCGCGGCCTTTCAAAGCGGAGTTACCGTCACAGCTCCGGCTGAAACCCCGCCGGGGCTGTTTTCCCCTCAGACCGGATGTTTGGCGGTTCGCAGTATAACTGGAAGGAGAAGAGAGGAATTCTTACAGAGGCGCACACCGAGGCCGGATAAGGTGGTTATTACAGGCAGAAAACAAGGCTGCCTGTTTGTGGGCTGTAGTTTTTAACCTTACCGACGTGTCGCATTTCCCGTCGCCCTGCTCCTCATTCCTGTCTGATGACAGACCAGTCCGGTCTTGTTTGGCTGCCTCTTGTCTCCTTCTCATTCACCATGCCCGACACCTCCTTCTTTCTCTCCTCTGTAACCCTCCATCCATTCCTGGATCTCCTCGCATCCCGCGGGTTGGCCCAAAGAGAGAAAATGGCCTGCAGCGAAAATCGAGGCCTTCGCCACCGACAGTGCACCGGCCGTGTTACGTAAGGGATTCCGGTTGCCTCCGCGAAGCGTGTTATGACCCTTTAACACACATCTTGGAGTGGATTATCCCGCTTATGCCACGCTCACTTACCGAAGGATTGAAAAAATACCGGCGTTCGCTTTTTGTGTTGAACGTTTGGGACTCAGAGTACAAAGGTTTTGAAGAAAAAGGCTAGCCGCTAAGCTAAAGCTTCAAATGTTTACTGGGCTAGCTGCTGATTCAGCGTGTTGCTGTGGTTACAGAGAAAATTGTGTCGCTATGGTTACATAGAGGCTTGGTCTCCAGTGTATGAATTTAGAACGGTGATTAAACTTGACCTGAACTACGTGTGTATTATACGGTTTTAACGCGCACCCTCTAGCCAATCAGAGACCAGTATTCCCTGTGACCAAGGTTATAAAACCGCATTGTTAAAATTCTTTAACGCATTCTTTGGAATGGCTTTCCCCTCGTATACCATTTTCACTAACCGAAGAATTAAAAGCATTCACTGTTTTTTTGGAACATTTTGCGCATACCCTCCAACCAATCAGAAGCCAGTATCCTCTGTGACCAAACGGTTTTAATACACACCCTCCAGCCAATCAGAAGCCAGTATCCTCTGTGACCACTGTAAAAGACATAATAAACCCGTTTCAGTGCAAGTTCGAGTACAACTTTACTTTATTGTCATATGTATTTAGAATGCAGTGGAATTCTAGTGCTCTGGCTCTCTATGCCTTAACACAAGGGACACACGGACAAAGAACACAGGGACATGCCACCCCCCTCAAAAAAACCCCAAAACCAAACAAACATATGTCTATGTATACAGTGAATTCATACATTACATACACAATATACATTACACAATAATGCAACGATGTAAGATGTTTGTGTTTTGTGTGTGCCTGGTCGCTTGCTGTCCATCTGGCCCGGCTGAGGCCGCTGCTGGCGTTTTCTCTGCAGCACGGTATAATTTTGCAGCTATTTTGATGTCGATGTACCGACTGCAGTGGCCTCTATATATACTTCCTCGCCAGGCCCACTTCAAGCCAGTACCCTTTGTTTATATGTCCTTGAAATAATGACTTTTATGTAAATGCAGAAAATAGCCCTCTCAGTGTTTGCATGGATTGCGCCGGTCGTGTCAGAGCTCACTGAATTCCCCCAATAGACTGCTGGTGTTGTGTGCCATTTGTTTTAAACTGGCTGGATACTGTAAATATTTCCTTAACATTTTACCTTGTTTACTTACTTAAACATCTGTAGAGGTCGAGACTTGGTGTATTATTGTGTCGTGGAGATTGTTGGAGGTGGTCAAGGCTAAGTGTTGAATTGATGATTGTGTATATAGAGTTTATTTCACTGCCAAACTGTTTATTCACCAGCCCAGCATATACATTGTGATGTACATACTCTGCCTAGCCCCACACTTTCTCTCTCTCATTCTGTGTGAACCACAGCACTGAAAGTGCCTACTGTTGTTTTTATAACACTGTTTTTGTTGATTTGAAGATGTTTATCCTCCGTGGTCAGGCTGGAGACCAACAACACCTTATCCCAACCATTGTAACGGGTTGGGATAAGGTGTTAGGATCAGTAGAGGAGAACCCAGATGCAGGCAATGGATTTAAGTAACATTAAAAGGGGTTTGTTGTAGGAATAAAGGGGAATGAGGATGGCAGGCAAGGTAGAGAAGCGATGGTGGATGGCAGAGCTGAACTGGATGGTGGTTAGCAGAGTTGAGCTGAGTAGGACCGGCGGGCGAGGGAGTGAGTGTGGCTGCCTGAGGATAAGCTCGGGGTTTTAGTAAGCAAGCCGGCAAGGTAGGGATCCTGGAAGCACAAGGAAACACGGTAAATCCAGGTAACGCAAGCATCACGAGGACCAACTATGAATATGCTACTGCAGAGCGGCCGAGTGCGACCGGCTACCAGTGTAGTTGAAACAATGATCTGGTGTTGAGTGGATGGAGAATCGGAATAGATACACTGTTGAGTTGATGGAGGAAAGGTGTGAAGGCTGGGCAGGTGAGGTGAATGAGCCACAATAAGGAGGGAGCCAGATACTACCAGGGAAGGAAGCCACGCCCACACTACATATACACACAGAGACAGACGCGGGGAAACAGGAGACACAAGGGAAAAAGGGAAATTCCTGGGATACATCTCAAGTCTCTTAAGTGCATCCACCTTTCCCTCACTTGGGTCTTCTCCTTGTGTCTTAGTCCCTCCCACCAGGGATGCATGGAGAGACGCAAGAAGGGAGAAGAAACGAGGAAATGTGTTTTTAGAGAACTGAGACATCCTTTCCTCTGATGTGTCATGTGTCCGTTCCTGATGATGGTGGCACAGATTTATTGGGTTGTGGATGAAATAAACATTAGGTTCCCCATTTTGCATGACATATCAAAGCAGAAAAAAATGGGTTCTTACACTTGTGCTGTTTCTTCACCACCTCATTCAGATGTACCAGATGTGTGGGGTGGAGTAATTATACGTCATGGCATTAAACTGAAAGTCTTCCGGGAAGGCTGCTCTAGTTTTTCCTCACTCATGGCTCCTCACAAATCCCTCCTCACTCCTCAGAGTAGAAATAAGAGCTTTGGGAAAGCCTTCAAAATGATGGACCAGAACTACTTCCGGTTCAAGTGAGGATCAAGGACCAAGAAAATATCAAATAAGAGACTTAAGATATACCCATGGCAACACAAGAGAAATAACTGGAGGCACGACTGGGGCCATGACAGTACACCCCCCTCCCTCCAGGTGAACCACAAGGCTTGTCAGGGTGGTCTCTATGGAAGTCCCAGATGAGGGAGGGGTCCAAGATGAGCTGGCAGGATATCCAACTGCATTCTTCTGGGCCATATACCTCCCGGTCTACCGGATACTGGTACCCATGGCCTTGGCAGCATACATCCAACAGCTGCCAGACAGTGTAAACCAGGTGGTCATCGATGATCCTGGTGGGTAGAGGGGGAACAGACAGAGGGCACAATGGACTGATAGAAGCTGGTTGCAGGTGGGTGACAAGGAAAGTGGGATGAATTCTTTTGGAGGGAGGCAACTTGAGTTTGACAGCAGAGGGATTGATGACACAGGCTATCTCATAACGTCCAACGTATCAGGATGTTAGTTTTCTGGATTCTGTTTGTAAAGGAAGATCATTGGAAGAAAGCTGAATGAACTCTCAGACCTGACTGGTAGTTGGGTGTTGGAAGGTCAGCAATACGCTGGTTTTGGTCGGCGGAGCAGAGCAGAGTAGGCATCCTTCCATACCTTGTGACAGCGGCGAAGATGGGCCTGAGCCAAGGCTAAAGCAATTTCATCCTCTTGAGCAGGAAAAAGAGGCGGCTGGTAACCCAGAGAGCATTCAAAGGGTGACATGCCTATGGCAGCACAGGGCAAGATTATGAGCGTATTCAATCCATGGAAGATGATTACTCCAGGAAAAGGAGTTCCAAGCAATGACACAATGAAGTGCAGCTCCCAGGTCCTGGTTGACCCACTCAATCCGTCCATTGATCTGGGGTTGGTAACCTGATGAGAGACTCACAGATGCTCTGAGAGCCTGACAGCATGCCTTCCATACCTGGGATATGAATTGTGGTCCACAGTCAGAGACGATGTCAGATGGGATCCCGTGGAGTCGGACAATGTTGTGGACCAGGATGTTGGTTTCTGAGGCTGTGAGGAGTTTAGGTAGGGGCATGAAATGTGCAGCCTTGGAAAATCTGTCTACAATGGTGAGTATGATGGTAACACCATCATACTCAACAGGTGGACGTCCAGTTACAAAGTTGAGGCCAACGTGGCTACATGGTTGACTTGGGACTGGAAGGGGGTGGAGTAGGCTAGTGGATAGCTGTTGAGATGGCTTACTGTGAGCACACAGTGCAAGCGAGCAAGAAGTCACAGGTGTCAGTGTCCATGGAAGCCCACCAGAAAAATTCAGTTTCAGAAGGGACAATGTTCAGCTGATACCAGGATGACAGGCAAAACGGGAGGTGTGAGCCAATTGAAGGAACTGTGAGCGTACAGAATCAGGCACAAAAAGACAGTTATCAGGGCCATTTCCTGAGTCTGGTTGGGTTCATTGGGCTTCCTTGATGAGGGATTAAATTTCCCAAGTCACTGCGGCCACAACGCATGACAAGGGAAGGAATGGTGTCTGGTTTGGCTGGATTGTTGTCGGGGACAAACTGTCGGGAGAGGGCATCAGGCTTGGTGTTTCTGGAACTGGGTCAGTAAGTGAGAGTGAAACTAAATGGTCCGAAGAACAGTTCTCAACGGGCTCGATGGGAATTGAGTCATTTGGTAGTCTGGATGTAGGCCAGGTTCTTGTGATTCATCCAAACGATAAATGGATGTTCTGCTCCCTCCTCCCTTCCAGAGCGAGCTTGACTGTGAGCAGTCCCTGTTCCCAACATCATAGTTCCGCTCAGCAGGGGACAATCAGTGGGAGGAGAATGCACAGGGGTGGAGTTTCTGATCAGAAGCTGAGCTCTTGGAAAGAACAGCTCTAACCCCTGTATCTGAAGCATCAACTTCCATGATGAACTGACATGAAGAGTATGGTTGGACGAGGACAGGTGCTGATGTAAAGCATCTCTTTAGCTCGGTGAAGGCAGCATCTGTCTCAGGGATCCAGAAAAAGGGGTTAGCTGAAGAGGTGAGTTGGGTAAAAGGTGCAGCCACATAGCTGTAGTCTCTGATGAGAACATTCACAGACATCGCCGATGAACCTTCTGTAAAAGTTAGCAAAGCCCTGTAACTGCTGGAGTTGTTTTAGGGATGTGGGTATGGGCCACTCTGCCACTGACTGAATCTGTCTGGGATCCATCTCCACCTGCCCACTCTCAATGATGTATCCTAGAACCAACAGAGTTGACATGGAATTCACATTTTCCAGCTTTAGCAAACAGTTTGTGCTCCAGTAGTCTTTTGAGAACTTGCGTCACATGCTGGGTGTGTTCCTCCATGTTCTGGGAGAAGATAAGGATATCATCTAGATAAACAAAAACTGATTGGTTCAGAAGCTCATGAAGGATGTCGTTGACAAGAGCCTGAAAGACAGCGGGGGGAATGGTTAATCTGAAGGGTATGACTAAATACTCAAAGTGGCCAAGAGGGATATTAAAGTTAGTTTTCTATTCATCTCCTTCTTTGATTCGAACCAGGTGGTAGGTGTTTCTGTTGTCTAGTTTGAAGAAGATGGTGGCTACCTGGAGTGGTTCAAAAGCATAATTTATCAGAGGAAATTTGTTTTTAACAGTCATGTTATTTAAATCACGGTAGTCAATGCAGGGGTGCAATGAATGGTCTTGCTTGGTGACAAAGAAAAACCTGCACCAACAGGGGAGGATGATGGCCTTATGATACCTATGGCCAAAGAATCATGAATGTAAGTCTCATGGCTTCTCTCTCAGGGTGAGACAGGTTGAACAGGTGGCTGGAAGGCAAAGGAGCTCCTGGGAGTAGATCAATGATGCAATCATAAGGGCGATGTGGGGGGGGGGGGCTCGCTGCTTACTAAAAAATTCTCCCAGGTCATGGTAAACGGAGGGAATAGATAACAGGTCTGGAGGTTCAGTGTTCGATGAGGGAGCAGCGGCCCCTGCTGGGGCTAGGGCAGATTTCAGACAAGATGAATGACAAAAAGAGCTCCAGCTCTGAACTTTATTGGTGGACCAGTCAATTTCGGGATTATTTAGTAACTAGGTTTGGTTGAGGACCAAGGGAGTATAAGGGGAACAGATGATGTGGAATTGGGTGGACTCAATAATTGCCAGATAGGATGAGGTGCACGGGGTCAGTCACGCGAGTTGCTCGAGCGAGGAACTTTCAATCTAGGGCATGGACATCAAGGGGAACGTTAAGTGGTTGAATGGATATGCTGGCCTGGGAAACAAGGTTGGCATCAAGGCAGTTTTCATCAGCTCCTGACTCCACCAAGACACACAGTGGAAGAGACTGTTGGTTCCACATAAGTGTGACGTCAAGCTGCATTCTGGACCGGGGAATGGATGTGGAGGTGGTGTTACTTACAAGAATTCCCACTCTTACCGGTGAGCCTCCTCTTTTGGATGAGGGGGGGGCAGGAGGTTAGGAAATGGCCGGCTTGGCCACAGTAAATGCACAAACTTGCTTTCATCCTCCAGGGGCGTCAGCCAGTGAGAGGTGAGCTCTACCCAGTTGCATGGGTTCCTCAGCCTCAGCTGGGAAGAGGGAGAAAGTAGAACTAAGAAGTGCATGGAGGCTTGGGGAAGGACCTGGGCTAGTACTCACGAGAGGTGGATGGGATGAGCAAGAGAAGAGATAAGATGGAGGACAGCTAGTTTTCTCTCTACGTTGCTCAGAAAGATGATTATCCAACTTAATTGCTAGGGAGATTAAGGTGTCTAAGCTGCCCCCGAGTTATCCCTAGCTGTTAACTCATCTTTAACTGAATCACATAGCCTGCTGAGAAACAGCCCCTGAAGTGAAGCATCATTCCAAGCTGAATCTGCATCTATGGTCCTAAACTCGATTGAATATTCAGCTACTCCGTGGTAGCCCCGACGCTGTAATAGGAGGCATTTGGTAGCGTCCCTATCATTAACAGGATGGGAAAAAAACTTTTCATTTCAGAGATAAAGCTAAGGTAAGAGGAGCTACCAGGTGACTGGCTACCCCACAGCTGATGCCCAGGCTAAAGCATTCCCCTTAAGTAAACCCATGATAAAAAGGAAACAAACGACAAGGATAAGGAGCGTGGGGCATAGTTTCCCCTTTTCTTTCCGTCAAGGAACAAGTGAGGTGCGCTCTTACTGGAAACATTGGGCCCAGGTTTTTCCAATAAACAAAGACCCGACCCCACCTACTGGGGATCTGCAACACAAAACAAAAACTAGCAGCCAGCCCAACAGCCAAAAGAGGTTGGATCATCACAAGGGTTGTTGCTTGAACACTGGGTCAGAAAAGACCTGCATGTCCCCAGATTTTCAGCGTAGTGCTCCGACGCTGGGATGTGAGGTTCTCTGGGCTGGAGAGCTAGCTGGGCTGAAGGTTGTACTGGAACAGGGGGGCTAGCTGAGGCTTAGCGGGCTGGAAAGGAAAGATGTAAGGAAACCTGGTTGACATGAATTCCAACCTGGTCCACATTGGCCAAGAGTGACGAGGGTTTCCACGACATCGCAAGGGACCTGGTTGTGTTGTCCCATGAGGGCATCCTGGGTGGCAAGAGCTTGGCGGAGGTGGTCTAAGTATGATGGGTCCATTCTGGCCAGATCATTATGTTGTGATCAGTAGAGGCGGACCCAAATGCAGACAATGGAATTAAGTAACATAAAAAGGGGTTTATTGTAGGAACAAAGGGGAGTGATGATGGCAGGAAAGGCAGAAGAGGTAGAGAGGCGATGGCAGAGCTGAGCTGGATGGTGGTTAGGAGAATTGAGCTGAGCAAGACAGGCGGACGAGGGAATTGAGTGTGGCTGGCTGAAGATAAGCTCGATGGTTTAGTAAGCAAGCACGCAGGCTAGGGATCCTGGAAGCATAAGGAAACAGTAAATACAGGTTATGCAAACAACACTAGGAATAACTGAATATGCTATTGCAGAGTGGCTACGAGTGAGACATTGCTACTATTGCTACCATAGTTGAAACAATGATGTGGCGGTGAGCAGATGGAAAACCAGAGTAGGTATACTTTTGAGTATTTCTGTGCATGTGACAAATAAAGTACTTGAACTTGAGTTGATGGAGGGCAGGTATGCGAGCTAGGCAGGTGAGGTAAATCAGCCGCTATCAGGAGGGAGCCGGAGAGTACCAGGGAGGGAAGCCACGCCCACACCACATACAAACACAGAGACAGACGGGAAAACAGAAGACAGAGAGAGAAAGGGAAACACAAGGGAAATAAATGGAGGCACGGCCAGGGCCGTAACATAAGGAGCATCACCTCCACAATAAAACTTCATAGGACCCCTTCAGAGTCTTCGGGTTTTCGGTTGAAACTCGCAGGAGCTGTGAATGTTCAACGCCACCAGGAAGTCAACCGGACCTGAGTCCCAACTACTACTACTACTACTACTTTCGGCTGCTCCCGTTAGGGGGCGCCACAGTGGATCATTCGTTTCCATTTCTTCCTGTCTTCTGCGTCTTCCTCTGTCACACCAGCCACCTGCATGTCTTCCCTCACCACATCCATAAACCTCCTCTTTGGCCTTCCTCTTTTCCTCTTTCCTGTCAGCTCCATATTCAGCATCCTTCTCCCAATATACCCAGCATCTCTCCTCCACACATGTCCAAGCCATCTAAATCTTGCCTCTCTTGCTTTGTGTCCAAACCGTCCAACTTGAGCGGTCCCTCTAATATAATCATTCCTAATCCTGTCCCTCTTCCTCACTCCCAGTGAAAATCTTAGCATCTTCAACTCTGCCACCTCCAGCTCCTCCTCCTGTCTTTTCATCAGTGCCACTGTCTCCAAACCATATAACATAGCTGGTCTCACAACCATCTTGTAAACCTTCCCTTTAATTCTTGCTGGTACCCTTCTGTCACACATCACTCCTGACACTCTTCTCCACTCTGCCTGCGCTCTCTTCTTCACCTCTCTACTGCACTCCCCGTTACTTTGGACAGTTGACCCCAAGTATTTAAACTCATATGCCTTCGTCACCTCCATTCCTTGCATCCTGACCATTCCACTGTCCTCCCTCTCATTCACGCATAGGTATTCCATCTTGCTCCTACTGACTTTCATTCCTCTTCTCTCCAGTGCATACCTCCACCTCTCCAGGCTCTCCTCCACCTGCACCCTACTCTTGCTACAGATCACAATGTCCTCTGCGAACATCACAGTCCACGGAGACTCTTGCCTGATCTTGTCCGTCAACCTGTCCATCACCGTTACAAACAAGAAAGGGCTCAGAGCCGATCCTTGATGTAATCCCACCTCCACCTTGAACCCATCTGTCATTCCAACCGCACACCTCACCACTGTCACACTTCCCTCGTACGTATCCTGCACCACTCCTACATACTTCTCTGCAACTCCCGACTTCCTCATACAATACCACACCTCCTCTCTCGGCACCCTGTCGTGTGCTTTCTCTAAATCCACAAAGACACAATGTAACTCCTTCTGGCCTTCTCTATACTTCTCCATCAACATTCTCAAAGCAAACATCACATCTGTGGTGCTCTTTCATGGCATGAAACCATACTGCTGCTCGCCAATCGTCACCTCTCCTCCTCTTAACCTAGCTTCTATTACTCTTTCCCATATCTTCATGCTGTGGCTGATCAACTTTATACCTCAGTAGTTGTTACAGTTCTGCACATCGCCCTTGTTCTTGAAAATCGGTACCAGTATGCTTCTTCTCCACTCCTCAGGCATCCTCTCACTTTCCAAGATTGTTAAACAGTCTAGTTAAAAACCCCACTGTCATCTCTCCTAGATATCTCCATGCCTCCACAATATGCGGACATGAGCCCAAACCGAGATGGAAAAAGTTGTGCTAGTTTTTAAATAATGTGCAGCTTTGTTTTTTTTCTTTTAACTTTGGAATAGGATCAATACACAAATTCAAAATACACACACACACACACACACACACACATACACACACACACACACACACACACACACACACACACACACACACACACACACACACACACACACACACACACACACACACACACACACACAGATAAGACCCTTTTCCCACTGGCCAAAAAACCCCGCTAACATCCGCCTTTTTACATTGACCAAGGCGGACATTAGCGGGTTTTTTGCGGGGTTTTTTGGCCAGTGGGAAATATAGACCAAATTTCGACAAAGACACATACATACACACAAATATTGACACACAAAGACATACACAATGTACATTTACACAGAGTTTGAAGCGCATGTTCCTAGTGTTGATGAAGATGATGAGTGGGAGATATTTCAGTTTCTTATTGAGACACACTTAAGAATACCAAACACAAAGCACAATCCTAAATGGAAGGATCTGGACACCCCCCCCCCCCACGCTTTCTCCTCTTCTCCCTCCTTAACTGTCACTTGCTCCACGCGACTGAAATCTAACAAAGACCTGGTCATGTATGTTAGAACTGGATCGTCACGCTTCTCTAGATGGCCACATTTGCATTAGCATGCTATCCAAGGCTTCGCAGACCTCTGCAGGATTAGGACAGTGAGGATCAGACAGGGATTAACATGACAGGGTTAGAGATTAGGGTTTGAGGTTAGCCCAGGGTCTGTTGTGATATTGTGGTCTTCACTTCATAGGATTAATCACAGGCTAAGGGTCATGATATGCTACTGTGCTATGCTACTGGATTAAATGGTCAGGTCACAGGTCTCCCTTCCAGGAATTCAGAGTTGTGTTTAGCGGGATTGGTGGCAGCGGTCAAGGTTGTCGTGTGTCCGGTTAAATCGGTCCATGTGGAAGACACACAAAACCTACACACACACACACTCACAAAATTTTCTGCTGACCTCAACTGGCACAGTTATGACATCATGAATTCTGTCTCTTGACTCACCTACAGACAGACACACACACATGCACACATACACACACTGAAACACAGATGTGTGTGCCCACGCCATAAACAAGGGTGCAGTTTCCCCTCTAAATGAATGGTCACTGTGTCTGCTTATTAGGTTTTGATGAAAGTTTTCCACTGCTGAAGTGCTTTCCTCTACAGTATCTGAGTGGCAAGTAAGCAGACTCTTTCTTTCTTTCTTTCTTTCTTACTTACTTACTTTCTTTCTTCCCTTTTTTCCTGGGAATGGACATGGTGAAAATGAGGGCAGACGATGACGTTTCGTCTCAGTGGTTTAAAATGTGATTTTCATCTCCAGTTGGTTCATGGTGTACCAGGGGTGTATGGAGACCTTCTCTCCTACTGGACTCAGCATTCCGGGCTGTGCCAATTCCCCTTCATTAATAAAGGGTGGATTTTTTTCATGTCCTTTTGGTTTTCTGTTCCATCTGTCAGTCACAACCCACTTACATCTCCACCAGCCATCTTTCCTCCTAAATGCACAGCTGTTTAATTTGGTTTATTTTACTGTATTTAAAACATCCAGTACTCCTCTTTTATGTCTGTGAGCAAGTCCAGAGGTGAGAAATACAGACATCTGTGTTTGTGTGATGACGTGATGCTCATCTTAGACACTAACAATACACTGCACCTTACGGATCTTTTTTCAGCAGTGGAATATCACCTTGTGGACAACACACACACACACACACACACACGCACACACACAATAATCACAACACAGATGTACATTCGTGAGCGCAATTTATGTGAACTCATCTTACCTTGTCTCATTATTTTATTTTGTCCTAACTTACTCATCTTATCTCAATTTATTTATTTTATCCTGTCTTTGTGTACCTTAATTTATTCATCCCGTCTCACCTTAACTTGTCTCATCTTAGCTTATTTATCTTAATCCTATCTCGTCTTAACTCATTTATCTTATCTAAGGTCATCTTAACTTGTTTATTTTATCTTCTCTTATCACATTTTATAATTTTCAGAATTACAGACATTAGTATGTTAGGATGGGGGGAGCCCAGTCTGGATTCCTGCCGGTTACACCGGGTGTGCCGCAGGGATCCATTCTGGGTTCTGTCCTGTTCGCCATTCATATCTATGAAATTGTCTCTTCCCTGCATGGTTGCCAAATTCATCTCTATGCAGACAATGCTATTTTGTACTATAGGGCTGATTCTGTTCAATTAGCCATCGAGAAACTGCAGCTCTCCTTTCATGCATTGCAACATTATCTTATTAATCTCAAACTGACACTTAATGCAAATAAAATGAAATTCATGGTTTTCTCGCGATCCAAAAACATAGACTACTGTAATCTGCATATCTCTACTGTGAATGGTACAAATATTGAAACAGTTACAAAATACATGTATCTCAGTATCTGGCTTAACGACAGATTTACATTTAAATACCACATTAGGAACCTTGTTGGCAAATTACGACAAATGGTTGGCTTTTTATACAGAAATAAAACCAGCTTTCCTTTGACTTGTAGGGAGAGGATTGTTGAATAAACGTTCCTTTCCATTCTGAATTACTACTACTACTTTCGGCTGCTCCCGTTAGGAGTCGCCACAGCGGATCATTCGTTTCCATTTCTTCCTTTCAGTTCTGAATTATGGAGACGCAATTTACAGACACGCTGCTGCTTCCACACTTAGGCCCTTAGAATCTGTTCACTACTCAGTAATAAACCTTCAGTAATAAATCCTAAGGTTTATTACTGGTGATAGCCACAATACTCACCACTGTATCCTCTATGATGAGGCCGGTTTGTATTCTCTGACTGAGAGATGCAATAAACATTGGCATCTGCATGTCTATAAAGCCCTGGTAGGAAAATTACCATCACGTATCACATCTATGTTGCATTGGAACCTTGGTCCACTTTTAACTCGTTCCAGTGACTGGCTGCTTCTTCAGGTCTGATCTTGGAAAGACTGCTTTTAAAATTACCCAATTTCCCCTCGGGGATGAATGAAGGATTCTGATTCTGATTCTGATTCTGATTTAGTGTTAGTGCAGCAGACTCATGGAATCTTTTGCAGCGTGACCTAAAACTGAATATTCTTATACTTATTGGACACTTTAGGAATGTAACCATCCATCTACCTCTAATTGTTTTAACTGATTTTGCTGTTGATTTGTATGGTTGTATGCCCTGTGGTAACTATTTTAACTGATTTTGTCTGTTGATCTTGTTCATTTTCCACGGTGTAATCTCGGCATAACCGTAAATGAGGGTCACCCCCAGTGATCTCTCTGAGAATCTTGAATAAAGGTGAAATTGAATTCAATAATTGTAACTTATCTCATATTATCTTAACTTTCCTCCAGGTTAAGTGGACGATGTTGCCTGCTTGCTGTCTGGTTATGTTGCTGTCTCTGGCCCGGCTGCCAACCTCGTTCTCGGCCCTGCCCTTTGAGCAGAAAGGCTTCTTGGACTTTGCCCTGGACAGTATGGACAGCGGTGGGATGATGACGATGATGATGAAGGATGAAGAGGAAGGCTCGGCCATAGAGGAGGAGCTCCACCTGCCCGGAGGACCCGTTTGCCCGTTTGGATGCCACTGCCAGCTTCGGGTGGTCCAGTGCTCCGACCTAGGTCTGCATGTGTGCATGAGCGAGAGAGAGAGAGAGAGAGAGAGAGAGAGAGAGAGAGAGAGAGAGAGAGAGAGAGCGATGCATGCATATGTCACTCAATCATTATTTCTGCATGTGCGTGTCCATGTCAGCGGATTTGTTGTGTGCAGAGTAGAAAAGAAACTTACCGAATCTGCTTTAAAGGGTGTGGAGGGATGGACTTTGTATTAGTCGAGGCTTGCGTGCCTTTCATAAGCTGGAGAACCGATGGCCCCTTTTTTTGGTTTATTATCTAAGAGAGGAATTTCCCCCTGAGGGATAAGGCTGGTGTATTTTGATAAGGAAATGCGTCTCTTTGAGGGATTTCATGTTCTTTGACTTACCGGGGTGTAGCGAGTGAGCAGAATATGAAGAGGAGAGGAGAGAGAGAAAAGAAAACAGAGAGATGGAGCAAGATGAGTGAAGTGTACTGAGGCAAAGAGAAAAAGAAAGGGAAGCGAGGGATTTCGAGGAGGAAAGAAGGAGTTAATTGAAGGCAGAAAGACAGAGGGAGATGGAGAGGACAGGAAGGGGGGTGAGGCAGTGATGGAAGGAGATGGATAGTTATTAATTTCCTCGCTGCCACTACTGAGCTGATTTTCATGTTTTAAAGACACGCACAGGAAGTTTTAGCAGGACGGAGGGACGGCGCGGGTTCAAGATGGAGGAAGGAATGCCCTTTGAAAAGAAGGGATACCAGCTGAGCATTTATACGTCCCGTACCTCGTTAGATGAGCCGATGACAATTCTGAATGTTCACCAGAAATGACTCGGAACGAGAAACTCAAGTACGTAGTGAGAATGAAGGGTTGCTCTTTCTTCCCTGTTCCTTTTGAAGAGATTGCGGAGGCACGTTGGGTTGACTGTTTTCTAGACTGGCTGCCTAGGAGGTACCTGTGCTGTAATCAGGCTTGATATGTGCCACCCACCCACTTGCGCACACAACTGTGCGTCTGCACACATAAACTCACATCAGTTCAAGGCCAAACACAAACATTGTGTTTTTAATTACAGAGCTCTTTAAGGGCATATTTTAACACAACACCTACGTAGTTTAAATGTGATGAAGGGGTAGATAATCCTTTATTTCATTTTATTCTATTTCATAAAGACTCACTGAAAAAGGCAGTAGAGCAAAACTCGTGTGTCTCTTTTATTCTCCTGTGTCGACTGAAATAAATAACAGGAGCATCATTTTGACCTTCGCTGGGAGTGATGAAGAAGGACAGGATCAGGGACGAGTATATTAGAGGGACGGCTCAGGTTGGACGGTTTGGAGACAAAGCAAGAGAGGCAAGATTGGGATGGTTTGGACATGTGTGGAGGAGAGATGCTGGGTATATTGGGAGAAGGATGCTGAATAAGGAGCTGCCAGGGAAGAGGAGAAGAGGAAGGCCAAAGAGGAGGTTTATGGATGTGGTGAGGGAGGACATGCAGGTGGCTGGTGTGACAGAGGAAGATGCAGAGGACAGGAAGAGGTGGAAATGGATGATCTGTCATGGCCACCCCTAACGGGAGCAGCTGAAAGTAGTAGTGGTAGTAGTAGTAGTAGTAGTAGTAGCAGTACTAGTAGTAGTAGTTGTAGATATTTTAAATGGACCTGTGTGCAACGCGTTCATCGTATACATTTCATTTTGTCCGGCCACTAATGCATGAATTTGTATATCCGTTGGTGGTACAGTGTTCATCTGTTCGGTATGGGTGCATGACGGAGATGGTGTTTCTAGAAATAAAGATCCCTCACAATGCATTCATTGGCTGTAGCTCTATAAGCTCCCCATGTTTAGCCATAATGGTTTTATTGAATCATCATTTCTCGCTGCCTCCGTATTTCCCTTGCCAGACTCCTTTACGGTGGGTAAATGTGGAAGCGTATAATTTGTGAAATGTCAGTGCTTATTTGGTCCAGATGTATTTTGGCTGTGGCGTCTGTCTCCTCTCAGTGTGCATCCCAGCTGGAAGCATTGAGCGGCGTAGTTATAGGAGGCGCTGGGCTTTAACGGGGGGCCATCTTGTCAGGCAGTGGTCGGAGATCGGGGGGGGGGGGGGGGGGATTTGTGGCGGAGGCGACCGAAGCGGCGCGGTTTGAGGTTTCACAGTTTTGGGGTTAAGGGGGATTCGGCTCTGGATCGGGGCGATGGAAAACGATTTTTAAGGTTTGTTTCGTTTGACCTGTATGTGTGTTCAGTTGTACTCACTTGTGGGCTATACTTCTAAAGCTATGGCAGTTACTTATCAGAGGTTTGGACTCGAGGCACATGACTTGGACTCGAGTCAGACACTTGACAAAATTGACTTGCATCTGGACTTGACTTTAACATCTGTGATTCGTGACTTGACTTGGACTTGAGCCTTTTGACTTGAAAGACTTGATACCTTCTCCAAGCCCAAAGATTAAAATGCTTTTAAAATTTGTGCAGCCAGGGGCGTCCGGGTAGCGTAGCGGTCTATTCCGTTGCCTACCGACACAGGGATCGCAGGTTTGAATCCCTGTGTTGCCTCCAGCTTGGTCGGGTGTCCCTACACCTGCGGGTGGGAAGCCGGGTGTGGGTGTAAAGACCACGGATGAGTAGAGTCATTTGCCAAGGGCTAGCGAGTCTACTCAAATATTATGCAGCCAATCAACTCTTCATTTCCGTAATTAGAGATCCACTTTGAATCAATTCCCAATTCCTAATCAATTCCTAAAGACCAGCATTCATGATTTGCATAAATTTAGTATAATTAATTATGACTGTGTTGTTAAAATTTTGAAATAGCATTAAATTTGATGAAGCGAGCATAATGACTTGGGTAGGAATTGAAACTCGAAGTTTAGGACTCTGGACTTGACTTGGAACTTCAGTGCCATGAGTTGAGACTTAGTTGGGACTTGGAAAACAATGACTTGGTCCCTACCCTGTTATGTAGGGACTAGGAGGTACTCATGCAGCACTGGTGCGGTCGAAGTGTTAACCGTGCAGAAATAAATCAGCTTTGGAGCGTTAAGTACTGATGTGCGAGTCCTAGTCCTCTGATCCATGCTTGATTTCTTTGACTCTGCACCTGACGTTTCGTTTTTGTGTGTGCGTCTGTGTGCGTGTTTGGGACACTATTAACACAATCAACATACGGTAGCATTCACTAGGTCGTCCTGTATTACAGAAAGCTGATTTCTGTGTACGCTGTCATTTAAATCTGCTTTATACATGTGCTAATGAAAAACGTACCTCGATTCTTGACAAACCCCTTCTGAGAAGATGTCTTCTGTCCTCTAAAAACGCGGTCTCACAATGTCACGTCTGGAAATACGACAAAGTTTTGGCCACCTGACTCTTTGCCACCCAGCCCCCTATTGTACCAGGTGCGTCCAAAGTGACTGGAGGGAGACGTAAGCAGAACGGCAGGCCGAGGTTCCTCTGAGGTTTTCGGTGCCGCCTGGTGACACGGAGGGGTGGGGCGCAGTATACAGCCAAAAAGCCTTATATATCTAAACTTAACTTTCAATAGACAGCTCTGGTTAGAGTCCTTCTGGGTCAGATGTGGTCCGTGTTTAGACCGGTTCCAAGTGGGGAACCGGTCTGGTCCCTGGCCCTACCAGCAGGACGGGCTGATGAGTCATGGTTGTGGTCCAGATGAGGTCGGCGTCCGGTAGAGGTTTGCTTACCCCGGTCTGTCCACAGTCATTCGCAGGGCTGTGTGATGTGGCCTTGTTAATGGTGGGTGGATGTTGCGTTAGTCATGGTCAGCGCCTTTTTTTCAGAAGTAATCTCATTTTTCCAGAAGTATCTCCGAGCAGACAGACGGGACAGGTGTACGTTTTGCCCTGTTCACATTCTCTTCGTTCCCTCTTACCAGTAGAGATGCACTGATGTCACGTTTCCACCACCGATACCGATTCCCAGTTTGAATCGTTTAGGTGTTCGGCCGATACCGAGTACTGATCCGATCGATTACTTTTGCAGAACTTTGCAGACTTAGAGCATTAGTCTGGGTCATTTGGGCAAAAATAACTGAGATAAAATCAGCTTTTTGTACCATTAAAGAAATACTGATTTGATTTTGATATACTTTAACGATCCCCGTAGGGAAATTGCGCTCTGCGTTTAACCCTCCGCAGGCCTCCGTGTGCTAAAAACGCAGTAACTCAAGCCATCTTGCTTTTATTTATGATATGTTAGTCATGGCTTTTGGTATCAGAATTTAGTCTTGGGGAACCTTTCTCCCCCCCCCACCCCCTTTCCTCCCCAATTGCACTTAGCCAGTTACCCAACTCTTCAAGCCGTCCCGGTCGCTGCTCCGCCCCCTCTGCCGATCTGGGGAGGGCTGCAGACTACCACATGCCTCCTCCCATACATGTGGAGTCACCAGTCGCTTCCTTTCACCTGACGGTGAGGAGTTTCACCGGGGGACGTAGCGCGTGGGAGGATCACGCTATTCCCCCCAGTTCCCCCTCCTCCCTGAAGAGACACCCCGGCTGACCAGAGGAGGCGCCAGTGCAGCGACCAGGACGCCCGACCAAGCCAGAGGTAACATGGGGATTCGAACCGGAGAGCCCCGTGTTGGTAGGCAGTGGAATAGACCACTACACTACCCAGATGCCCTCGGGGAACATTTCTGATACCGATGCTCCATTTTTCACCCGGTATCGACCCGACATGCGACACCCCGTATCGGTTTTAGTTTGTTTCAGTTTCGTTTATTTTAGACGAGTTTAGTCGACCCTTCAAAACGCACCACTCAACGATGCGTTCACTTAAAATCAGCAAGGACGACACAAAAAAGTCGCAGACTTGTTTCCGTCGTGGCCCTCGACGGCGATGCTCACGGAGGATGGCAGCAGACATCGGCGACGCGCCGCTGCACCGGCGCTGCTCGCCAGTAGGCGTGTCGCGGTGCAGCAGGATGGGCAGAACGCACCAGAGTTCTGACTGACTGATGGCCCCGTCCGCTTGTCACTTCGCTCACAGTAGCCGCATGAGGTGATTTACGGGTTCGTTTACCCACTCTTGATTCATTTCTTCCGGTGTGGCCGGTGCAGCGGCCGCCTGGTGTTGATGCTGTCAACCCCGACTGTTGCCGAGTTAGTAGGTTTTTGTATCGTGCAGAAGGCCAAACTTAAAACACGTATTCCCATGACAGCAGCACCGTCACCATTCACACGTCAACACACACTAGCCCTGTTTCTTCTGTGTGTGTGTGTTTGTGTGTGTGTGTGTGTGTGTGTGTGTGTGTGTGTGGGTGAGGGTGTCAGGGCTGACTCCTTTAATTTGATGTGTGATTTTGTTGATGTTTTTATGTCACATCCTTCGGGACTTGTGTCAAACTGAAACCAGCTGGAAAACATCTGGTGTCCCCATGTGGCGTGAGGGAATGTGTGTGTGTGTGTGTGTGTGTGTGTGTGTGTGTGTGTGTGTGTGTGTGTGTGTGTGGGTGCCCGGTTCAGTGACTACCCAGTAATGCACTGTATACTTGAATGCTCGGCCTCAGTATTTGACCTCCATGGTCGTTTCTATGAAAGCCTCTACTTTTGAACTAAATGGAGACCAGTACTGCTCATTTAACAGTGTGTGGTACTCTTTTTATAAAATAGACAGTAATCATTTATTTCTTTTGGTGCAGGTCTGACTAAGTTGCTTTCTAAGGACGTTTCCAAACCGATCTTTAGCGTGCTGGGGCACATTCAAGTACTCGCATGCTGACGTTAGACGGGGACCGTTTCTTCTTTTTTTTCCCATTTGGCTTGTTTTATGCACCCCACAGCACTTTGTAGACTTCCTTTGAATGAAAAGTACATTACAAATAAAATGTATTACTGTCGTTGGGATCACCGGTTCGAATCCCCGCGTTACCTCCGGCTCGGTCCGGCGTCCCTACAGACACAATTGGCCGTGTCTTGCAGGTGGGAAGCCAGATGTGGGTTATGTGTCCTGGTCGCTGCAACTAGCGCCTCCTCTGGTGGGTCGGGGTGCCTGTTCAAGGAGGAGGGGGAACTTGGGGGAATAGCGTGATCCGCCCACGCGCTACGTCCCCCCGGTGAAACTCCTCACCGTCAGGTGAAAAGAAGCGGCTGGCGACTCCACATGTATGGGAGGAGGCATGTGGTAGTCTGCAGCCCTCCTCGGGTCGGCAGAGGGGGCGGAGCAGCGACCGGGACGGCTCGGAGGAGTGGGGTAATTGGCCCAGCACAATTGGGGAGAAAAAGGGGGGGGGGGTTAAATTTTGAAAAAAAAGGTGCGTTACAAATCAAATGTATCAGCGTTCTTATAACTCATGACTTCCTTCTGTGTTTGTTCATCGGTCCTCAGGTTTAACCGAGGTGCCGAAGAACATCCCCCCAGACACCAAGTTCCTGGACCTGCAGAACAACCGCATCACCGAGCTGAAAGAGAACGACTTCAGAGGCCTGTCCAACCTTTACGTAAGAGACACACTGCACCATAACGTGATGCTGAGCCGTGCTTCACACACACAACATGTGTACACAATTTATTTGTCGTTCCCTACATGCCAACATCCTGTCATGTGAACATGACGCATGTCAATGCAACGGTGAACGAGGACGTAGTTGAAGACATCCGCCCACATCTGCTTTAACCACCATTTACACCAGCCTCCCGGATCCTTACCATGACCTTAACCGCACCAAACCCAAACGTACACTTAACCGTCTCTAATCTAATACCCAAACAGAACCGTTTCTGGGCGGCACGGTGGCCCAGCGGTTACCGCCGTCGCCTCGTAGCAAGAAGGTCAGGTCAGGTCAAGTCAGTTTTATTTGTACAGCCCAGTATCACAACTTACAAATTTGCCTCAGGGGGCTTTACCGCAACACAACATCCTGTCCTTAGACCCTCACACTGGATAAGGAACAACTCCCTAAAAAAAAAAAACAGGGAGACGAAATAGGGAGAAACCTCAGGGAGAGCAACAGAGGAGGGATCTCTCTTTCCCGAGACGGACAACGTGCAACGGGTGTTGTGTTTACACAATTTACAATCCTGGGTTCGAACCCCGGGGTTGTCCAACCTCGGGGGTCGTCCTCCGGGTGGAGTTTGCATGTTCTCCCCGTGTCTGCGGTGGGGTTTCTCCGGGTGCTCTGGTTTCCCCCACCATCAAAAAGACACGCATGTTAGGGTTAATACTGCTGTCTGTGCCCCAGACCGAGGCATGGCAAGACAAACTGGAGTTGGTCCCCGGGCACTGCACGGCGGCTGCACACTGCTCCTAGCTACACAGCTAGGATGGATTAAATGCAGAGCATGACTTTTCCCACAGGGATTAATGAAGTATATCAAAATCAAAATTCAAAAACATTTCTACATTTATCCCTAAACTTAAAAAAACTCTAATCTCACAGTATTGAAGTGAATTATCAGAGCACATGTCATCCATTACATCCTCATTCATCATTACATTGAGCTGTAATGAGTGCATGTGACAGAACGTGATGTGATCTGCTGACGTAGTATCCCGAGGTCAGATGTATGGAGTGGTGTAGTGGTGTAGTCACGTCTGGCCCTCTGAGACTGGTTGACATACATTGTGTTCATTTCACAAGACGTTGGCAAGAAAAACGTACTTTGGAGACTGGAAATAAGTCCTGTATGAAAGCTTCGGGTTGCCTGAAGTGAAACTGGCTCCACTAAGCTAGCTTACATTGGCTCCTCAAAGCTAGCTTACATTGGCTCGACTCCGCTAGCTTACGTTGGCCTGACTAGTGTGAAACATCATTACATCTCGCCGTTTCCTGAGGACTTAAGAAGTCTCCTCACTTTGCACATTTCACATGTTCCCTCCTCCCCTGCTCCCTCTGAGATGTTTAATTGCATTAAATCCTGCGCTCAAAGACAAATAGGAACTTTCTCGCTCACATCCTCTCCTCTCAGACCGGAAAAAAGCTTTGCTCACTCCTGACCCGCGTTCAAGGGAGCCGACCAAGGGAAATATTGAGGCTGGCAGGGCAGGGAGCCCCTGACATGACATTATACAATGACATCTTTATTAAGGCTCCTTTACCTCCGCCTCCATCTGTCTCCATCCGTCAGCCATGCGGGGCAGGTGGAGCGTTGGCCCGCTGAGTGACGGCGCTGCCGTGGACTTTTACTGGATCTGTTTCATTTAGTCAGACACTCTGTCTTTTGAGAGCTAGACGAACCACACACAGAGACGCACACACACAAAGAGCTCTTGTTGACTCTGCTTGTATAGTTAGTGTGTACTTTTCTTTTTGCACCGCTCAAATGAAATGGATGTTGAGTTGACGCATTCTCCACGTCTCCGTCTCCGTTTTCCTTTCTTTTTTTCTTTTTTCCTCTCAGGCTCTGTCTCTGGTGAATAACAGGATCTCCAAAGTCCACCCTCAGGCCTTCGCCCCCCTCAGGCACATCCAGAAACTCTACTTCTCCAGGAACCATCTGACTGCCATCCCCAAGAACCTGCCGCAGTCGCTGGTGGAGCTGCGGATCCACGACAACCGCATCAAGAATGTGGCGGAGGGCGCGTTCTCTGGACTCACCAACATGAACTGCATAGGTCTGACATGTCGATGACACGACACGCACAAACACACGCACACTTTGCTAAACCACAATTCTGCAGAGTTCACCGCTGCCTTCGCCTTGCGTGTCCCATTGACGCTCACTCCTGTAAACTGAAATGAAGAAAAATACATGTTAATCTTCGGACAAAT
The DNA here is from genome assembly GCF_029633865.1 of Lampris incognitus. Taxonomy (NCBI): domain Eukaryota; kingdom Metazoa; phylum Chordata; class Actinopteri; order Lampriformes; family Lampridae; genus Lampris; species Lampris incognitus. The sequence goes on along the minus strand of NC_079212.1, from coordinate 8,375,760 downwards.
CACACGTGTATCCCTCTGTCTTCCAGAGATGGGAGGGAACCCGATCCAGAACAGCGGGTTTGAGCCTGGAGCCTTCAAGGGACTCAAACTCAATTATCTTCGCATATCTGAGGCCAAACTCACCGGTGTGCCTAAAGGTAAAACGTTAAGTCTCTGGCTAACACACGAAATTACCTTACTGGAGTCATCACTTAATCATCTTCAGACAGTTTCAAGTAAATAGCAGGTCTCAAGCCAAGCTACCCTCATCACAGAGGACCCGCTCACCCCCTCCACCACCTCTTTCAACTGCTCCCATCAGGTTGCCGCTATAAAAACCCCTTGCCGAGAAAAACACTTACAGAACTTCTTCATTCCAACCGCCATTGGCAATACTCTGCCTTACTTACACCACCATTACGTGCTCATTGTTTCCTCCATTATCTGTTTTATCTTAATCTCCACTACCATGCCTGCAATTCCTTATGTGTTTTTGTCTTCTGTCCGGATTTTATTGACTGAGCGGTTGTTGCGGCCCTGAATATGTTGGGTTTCTTTTTAAATGTATGTCTAACTCAGCCAATCACGTCACAGACAGGTGTCTGTCGCTTGGTGATGGACAGTAATTGAAAATGCTTCACCATCCATTAGACGTTTTCAGAGGAGGCAACAGTGTGCAAAACAACATTTGTCTCGTCTCAGTGTGGATTTGGCCACTTTCATGTTGACACCGCATTTAAAGCTGAACGGTGGGTCTGTTTCCATTCATGATTTCATCTGAGCAGATGTAAAGTATTGTAACCTACGAAAAGACTCACCGGCCGAGCGTCAGGGGGTCGGCCCCCTTTAGTCGAGCGGTTAGCGATGTCGCCTTGTGGTGCAGTACAACCCGGGATCGAATCCCGCAGTGGGCGGAAATATGCTCGGTCACAGTACCTTGTTAGACCTCACTGACTATGTTTACAAAACGTATGGCCTTCAGAGATATTCGGAAAGTCATAATGTGTGACATTAGGGAGACTACAGTGGTTAAATTACACGGCTCAGCCAGAGTTCAGCGCAGCGGCTTTAAGAGGACACTTCCAGTCAGAATTGTCCCTCGGCGTGACGTTTCACCGGAAACGATCAACCCAGAGTTTAAGGCCGCCCATGCCGAGCGTAAGGTAGCCTCCTGTTGGGCAACCAAAGCCTCTGGCAAGAAAGGGGCGGGGCCAGCAGTATTGTCAGCCAATCAGAGTAGTGCCTCGTGAATAATGGTATAATTATGTTAATGAGCCTGTTTCATATACAGGTAGATGTGGAAACCGAATGCCTTTTGGTGAATACCAAATGCCGGATGTGTTTCCCAGGCACAGTGGTCATACCAGTTTGTCAGAAAGTATGAAAGTATCCCCTACCCCTTTAACTGATGGAAGAAAAGGAAAACTTCTACTAATAAGCAGCTCTAAGACGGTGGATAATAGAGCGAGTTAGGTTTTTAGCCTTGCCATGAGCTGGTTGTGATGTCTGTCTCTCAGACCTCCCGGAGAGCCTCCACGAGCTCCATCTGGACCACAACGAGATCCAGGCTGTGGAACTGGAAGACCTGAGCCACTACAAGAACCTGTTCAGGTACACGTAGACCGCCAACCTCGCTATACAACTGACCCCATCCACCCTGAGGGCTTTCGTTAAAAAGAGAGAATTACCCTTGTGGGTGTGTTTTTTATGAATACACGTCCCCAGTCAGCAACGCCACTCAGGGGTGATGCAGAGAACTACAAGGGCAGACAACCAAAAGAAAGGAGAATAATATTGAAATCATACAGTCACACACACACACACACACACACACACACACACACACACACACACACACACACACACACACCATGTATTCCAGTAATTAGTGATGGTTTGTTACTGTGATATTTGTGTACACATGGATGTGTGTGTTAATAAGCCGTGTTGATACATATTATTAGGGTGTGTTATGTTTTTGTATATTTTGGATACTGATTATTTCTTGTATCGGTGTATGATGCGGTACCGCACTCACATTGGTTTTGGTTGTCTCGTAAAGCGTATGTGGGCTTAGCATCTTATGAGGTAATAAAAGAAATTCAGATTCATTCAAATTCAATTCGCACGTCGTCTCTCGTTTCCTTTTTCCCCTCCGTCTCCCGCTGTCTTCAGGTTGGGCCTGGGCTACAACCACATCCGTAACATAGAGAATGGCAGTCTGGCCTTCCTCCCACGACTGAGAGAGCTTCATCTGGAGAACAACCGCCTCACCCGCGTCCCTAAAGAGCTCCCGGAGATGAAGTACCTGCAGGTGAGGCTGCTTTAGGCTCACGGTGCCTCTGTGCCGTGGTGCATCGCTCCACGTTGCAGAGTGTTCAGTGCAGATTGCAAGATCTGAAATGGCACGCTGGAGTTTTACATGCATGTGCCTCCTCTTACACGCAGGTGGTGTACCTCCACTCCAACAACATCAACCAGGTGGGGGTGAACGACTTCTGCCCTCGGGGCTTCGGGATGAAGAGGACATTCTACAATGGCATCAGCCTCTTCGCCAACCCCGTCAAATACTGGGAGGTGCAGCCCGCCACCTTCCGCTGCGTCACTGACCGGCTGGCCATCCAGTTTGGCAACTACAAAAAGTAGAGAGGAGGAGAGAGAGAGAGAGAGAGAGAGAGAGAGAGAGAGAGAGGAGGAGATGGAGGTGGGGATGAGGAAAGAGGAGGGAAAGAGAGGCGCACGAGGGGGAGGATGGAGAAGGGATGGGTGGAGGGAAGGAAGTTAAAAAAGATGAGGGAGGTGATAATTATAACTGACTAGATCAAATTTGATAAACAAAAAAAAAAACTTTTCCCCCTATTTTTCGGATAGAGAGAGCGGGAGGGAGAAGGTGAGCGGAGGGATGAGGTACAAAGGGAGGTGACGAATAACCACCACCCAGAAGTTGATGAGGAATGGAAAGCATTGCGTTTACTCCATCTGACGTGTTAGATTACGGCCACCCGGAAGAGAAACGCAGGGGGAGACTATCTGAGAGAAAAGTCTTCCCCCTGCCAAAATACGCATACATGAACCACACGTGTCGACAACGTGTGCAGCGTTTCATTCCATTTTGTTTTTAACACAATAGTTCTTATTGTGATACTAGTAGATTTTGTTTTATTATCGTTTTTAGTGAAGATTTTACAGGTAGACACCGGAGATACCGCACTCTTTGTACGACTTTCTGCATTACTTTCCCTTCTTTTCTGGCCCCAAGTCATTTGGGGTTAAATTCTGTGATCGGTGTACTGTATGTCCATTATAAATTATTAGCCCCAGACTCGGGGCCATCCTCTATATGTGTTTTTAAGCCTCACAGCAGAAACTAAAGTTGAAGCCACATTTCCAATTCATTAACGTGTTCTGTAACCGGGCGCCACTCATCCGTAGGAGGCGCTTCTAAAAGTCTTTGTAAAGGGACAAAAGTATCCGTCACCTTTGCCCGTTATTCTGAGGAAACCAAACCGCCGGCCTGCCTGAATATGGAATCTTGTCTTTAAGCCTGTACTTACTATTATACTGTCTGTATGGTAATTTAGTAGAGTCCCTCGAGGGGACGTGGAGGTAGTGTGGGGCTTGCCCCGCGTATAGAAAACACAGTAGCGCGCTTTGCCTTGAACCTCTGAAGGCGGTGTGCTCACACAAAGAGGGGCCACAGCAATATAGTAGTGTCTGATGCATTGTTTTGCACATCTTCTGTTACGCTTTACTCGCTTGGTGGGTCATGTGGGGTGGGGTGGGGGGGGGTGGGTGGGGCGGGGGGATTAGCCTGTTTTGCCGTGGGGGTAAGCCTATATGGCACCACTTTAGCCATAAATATTCTGTTTTACATCTGTCTTGTAATCTGAGAAGCTACTGCTGCATGTGAATAAAGAGATTTTTTTTTTGTTGTAAGTCTGCCGCATCAAGCCACAGATAAAGTGATGCCCTAGGGTTGGATGTTGTGTGACAAATAAAGGAGGAATTCAACAGTGACCGTGGATGAGTGTCATCATGAAAACGAGAAAATGGGCGAAAACGCACGCGCGCACGTGCACGAACGGGGCTGGGGGGGGGGGTCACGAGGCCGTTGCAAGAATGGCCAGAGGTCAGTTTGTGTGGTGTACCAGGGTGAGAGTTGTGTGTCTGTACACAGCAGCACACTTACGCGTTGTGTTCATAAAGGGTTGCAGTTTTTGGGGCCATGTCAGCTCGTTCGGTGAATCCAATTTCATTTTCCCGAGCATCCTTCTTCACACGCACACACACGCAATCAACGACGCAATTTCAATCTGTCGCTGCGACACCCCATTTTGCATCCCCAAAAGAAAACGTTTCCCGTACGTCACGTGCCGCGGGCGTACGGGAAACGTATTCTTTTGCGCTATTTTTAGATCATATATATTTCCTTGAACTGATATTGTGTCGTCAGAAAGGTTTTACGAACAGGGCGTACCGAAGTGTGACGGGAAATTATCTTAGAAATATATATATATACATATATTTATGTGTGTATGAAAGAAGAAGCCGGCGGCGCCGCGGATGTTGGGGGGGGGGTCCATATTCTGTCGGGGATGCGAAATTGAACAGAAACCCGGCGGCCGCGTCATCGCACCGCGCGCTCCAAGCCCGCCGTGGTTGACACACCGGACCGGACCGGACGGGACGGGACGGGACGGACGCGCTTGCGTGCGTGTGGAAGTGTCCGCGGTGCTGGTGGTAAAGCGGCTGCGACGGGGATTCCGGCTCGGGTGGGAGATTAGGAGGAGAGGGAGGAGGAAGAGGAAGAAGAGGAGGAGAGGCGAGCGGGACGCATCAGAAGTGACGGGTTCCTGTCTACGGACGTGTCGGCGGCAGCGGCCCGCCGCCGAGCCTCCGTCGAAGCCGGGGAGTGGATTTGAAGTGACGCAGGGATGCGCTGGTGAGTCGGCGGCGAGACGAACGACATGCGGTTCGAGTCCGGCGGAGAAGCGGGCTGCCGGGAGATCGCGTCAAATCCTCCCGCGGCGTAGCGTTCACCCTCCGTAGGCCTAACGTTGCATATCGTGCGGCTGATCAACCTACATAGCAGGGATGTTCAACCATGTGCCGGGGGGGGGCGGCGGCGGCGGGGGGGGTCATGCGTTTATGCAAGTTTCCATTCCAGCCCGGCACTACACCAGCTGGTTTTACTGGTAAACACACCAGCGGCCGCACAGTGGAGGGAGGACCAGGTCGCGGACTCGCCGGTGTAGCGTTGGGTCGGAATTATTCAAACCTGCTAACACGTGGTCCTCCATGGTACGTGGTTACATATGTGAACTACTAATAAGACACGTTAGTCCCTAGCTAACGGGTCGGACCCCCCTTTAGCCGAGCGGTTAGTGATGTCGCCTTGTGGTGCAGTACACCCCGTATCGAATCCCGCACCGGGCAAGAAAATAACCGGTTACATCGGTGGCAGCGGCGGGATCCGGAAGTGTGCAGATCCTCAGAAGTCTCTTCGGAGCGCGGGAAGAACAAAACGCGAGGGCGCGCTTCCGGGAGAGGGTGACGACTGTGAACTACTAATAAGAGACGTTAGTCCCTAGCTAACGGGTCTGACCCTTCAGCCGAGCGGTTAGTGATGTCGCCTTGTGGTGCAGTACACCCTGTATCGAATCCCGCACTGGGCAAGAAAGTAACCGGTTACATCGGTGGCAGCGGCGGGATCCGGAAGTGTGCAGATCCTCAGAAGTCTCTTCGGAGCGCGGGAAGAACAAAACGCGAGGGCGCGCTTCCGGGAGAGGGTGAGCGGTTAGTGATGTCGCCTTGTGGGGCAGTACACGCCGTATCGAATCCCGCACCGGGCAAGAAAGTAACCGGTGACACATATATACGCCGCTGCTTTTAGCGAACGACGAGCAAGTTACGGCACGAGACCAAGTCAGACGTTTTTTGGCTAATCAGTGGCGGATCTAGAGATTTTTTTTTTCCTGGGGTGGCAAGACTGTTTGCCAAAGGTGGCAGCCGCCCACCCCCTTTGCCACCTCTGTGAGGGGGGAGGGGGGGATTCTAAATCGGCGACTTCTGTTTGAGAGGAGTTTGGCGCGGGTCTCATTGACCTTCACCATGCATGTACATAAAATATAGTGTAACGTGCATGGATAAGAAGACACGCTGGCCGCCGGCTGGCGGGTCTGACTCTTTAGTCGAGCCGTTAGCGATGCCCCCTGCGGTGCGGGCGACACGAGTTCCTGTGGTTGCGTTGTCCCCCCCGAATTCGCTACAATACTTTAAAACATATTATCTGATTTCTAAATGGGGTGCCCCCCCCCTGGTGCCACCCCGTAGATCCGCGCCTGTGGCTAATTAGTAATTCGGTTTGTGTAATGTTGGTAGCGGCTCTGTCTGACCGACTGAAACAGCAGCTCCAGCGACGGAGGCAAGAGCTCCCGGCTTGTTAGTATGGAGGCACTTGTTTAGACAGACAGGTGACTCATTTGATGAGCAGTGCTTAAGTTTAAGAAAGGTGAACCCGGCGTTCGGTTAGAGGCCGCCCTGCAGCTCTCAGCTGCACGCTTTGCAGGCTGCGCTGACGTCAGAGGGCAACATAGCCGTGCATCGTTATCCACCCTTGGCATGTCGCTTGCAGAACCCGCAATGAAAGGAGGAAGAGGAGGAGAGCGGGAGATGAAGGTGTCCCTGGTCCAAGAGAGGTGCTGAACACCTAGGACCCTCACAGTTCTCAGGTACAAGTAGTCAGCTTGAAGAAACACACCCACACCACAGCTGGTTCATATTGCTAAAGGACATTAGAAATGACTTGACAATATTACCACAAAAGTTGTTTTTATTAGCTCAGTTTCTCTCATGCTTTATTTCCCAGGGGGGGGCTAATGTACACAGCTATACATTAGGGAGGTTTATAGGGTAAACCAGCACGTGATTTTAGTCTGTCTGTCTCCCCTGACGTGTGAGGGTATAAGGGGGTGTAGATGTAGAGCAGTGTTTCTCAACCGGGGGTCCGCGGACCCCTAGTGGTCCGTGGTGTAATTGCAAGGGGTCCGTGAAAATGAAATATCTTTAAAAAAAAAAGATCCTATGACATTTATAGAAATAGGATTATTTTACTCAAATGTGACTGAGACCTTTATCTACCTAAACTATAAAGGGTTGCAGGACTTTTTTCTCTAATTACATCTGTTTCACAAGTGTAATTTATTGTATTTTAATAAGAGATCTCGCTCCCGTTTGCATTGTTAAAAGTTACTGCATAAAAATTCTGTTTTGTTACATATATCTGAAAGTTACTGAATACATATTCTGTTTTGTTACATATATCTAAGTTACAACTGAAAGCTCTTATTTTTGCCCCAAAGAGTGCATAAATGCTAGAATGCAATTTAAAATGCAGTTTCTACTGTTTCTATCAAATTGCAACCCCCTCCCCCAAGATCAGGTGGAGGGGTCCTCAGGGTAGATCAAAAATACGCAGGGGGTCCAGGACCCCAAAAAGGTTGAGAACCACTGATGTAGAGGATGCTGATGGAGGTGTTTAGCTGGCCAACGCCGGCGTGGTCTCTTTCCTCTCTCATATTTTATTGGTCGGACACGCTGGATGCCACGTGTGTCGCCTCCATCACATGGCTTTTTTTTTTATTCAGTTATACAATATACAGTTATTGGACGAACAGCGGGATATATAGGACAAAGCATACACATAAACGGAAAGAAAAAAATACAATGGCTCGGGGTCTCATCTCAACAGTTATGGAGGCAAAAATAAATTTTCATAAATTGTGTAGGTCTTGATGGCTTTACTATGTTTACTGAATTTAATTGTTTCTATATATTGAAGGAATGTGGCTCTGAAAACAGCATAGGGTTTTTGGGCTAAAAATTTGCTGGTGTGAATATGGTGTTTGCAAAGAAGAAGAATCAAGTTTATCATGAATAGATGATCGGTATCCTTAACATCATTCTTAGTTACTCCAAACAGAACATGCTCTTTTTTAATATCAATGGTAGTAATTGTCCTGTGTACCCAATTGTTTACATCAGTCCAGAAAATATTGCTATAAGTGCATTCCCAAAAAAAGATGAATTAAAGATTCTTCAACATTACTACAAAAACTGCAGCTTGGATCAATGTCAGTCTTATATCTGGAAAAGTACATTTTAACAGGGTAACAATGGTGCATTATCTTAAGACACTTCCTTAACTTTGTTAATTAATAAATATTTCTTTGGCAATAACCATGACCATTTCCATTGAATATTGTCAAACATGTTGTTCCAGAAAAAGATAGCAGGAGGATCACATGGCCCTCACCATCTCTGACGCCCCCTTATGACGTAGACAATCCAGATGGGGTTGATGGTGATGTTAACATAAGGGAGCGCATAGATTTTCTCCCTTAAAGCGGCGGCCGTGTGAGGCGTTTACTTTTTCCGCTGAATTTGTGGTGAGGGCAAAGTTGTACCGTCCCAGACCCACGCCGAGGGGGGCTGTGAACATGTACGTGCACAGAAATTGTAAACGTTTGCCGAAAAATTATTAACCAACAACCAAGTTCAAGTTTCACTTTATCATCATATACATATAAAAAGTACCATTTACCTTCCAATGCAGTGAAATGCACGTGCCCTGGCTTTCTCAGCCCTCAAAACGGTACGTAAGCACATAAGCACATAATAAATAAATATATATAAGCACATAATAAATAAATAATATAAGCACATAATAAATAAATATATATAAGCACATAATAAATAAATATATAAGCACATAATAAATAAATATATATAAGCACATAATAAATAAATAATATAAGCACATAATACATAATAACAAAAACAAATAAGAAATCCCACAAAATGATAAATCACTGAAGTTATGTAAGGTGCCTACTGTTCATTACCCCCCCCCCCTTTTCTCCCCAATTGTACTTGTCCAATTACCCCACCCTTCCCAGCCGTCCCGGTCGCCGCTCCACCCCCTCTGCCGATCCGGGGAGGGCTGCAGACTACCACATGCCCCCTCCGCTACATGTGGCGTCACCAGCCGCTTCTTTTCACCTGACAGTGAGGAGTTTCGCCAGGGGGACGTAGCGCGTGGGAGGATCACGCTATTGCCCCCAGTTCCTCCTCTCCCCTGAACAGGCGCCCCGACCGACCAGAGGAGGCGCTAGTGCAGTGACCGGGACACATACCCACTCCAACTTCCCACCCGCAGACACGGCCAATTGTGTCTGTAGGGAGGCCCGACCGAGCCGGAGGTAACACGGGGATTCGAACCGGCGATCCCCATGTTGGTAGGCAACGGAATAGACCGCTGTGCTACCCGGACGCCCTACTGTTCGTTATTCTGGGGGTAAAACTGTGTTGAGGCGGCTGGTCCGAGCGCTGGTGCTCTGTAGGCGTTGCCCTGAGGGAAGGAGGAGAACAGACCACGTGATGGGTGGATGCTGTCCTCCATCATACTTGGGGCCTTCCTTCTGCAGCGGGTGGTGTACATGTCCTGAAGCTGTGGCAGCGCTGCTCGTATGATGTCTGCAGCCGTTTTTACTCTCCTTCTCAGTTTGTTTGTGGTCCTGTTCGGTCAGGTTGCTGTTGCCAAACCACACCAGTATGCTCCCAGTCAGGCTGCTGTCTATGGTGGTCTGGTCGAAACTGACCAGGAGTTTTTGTGCTACGACCTTCTTAACCGTTTCTTTTTTTATTTAGTCTAAAGCACAAGCGCATTTAAAAATAAATGTTCTCTCACATCAATCAACGGGGAATGGAAAGTCATCCTACTTCCAATATCCATGTCCTTTCACATTTAAGCTAGGCCGTTTGCCATGAAGAGCTCAGTTTGGCTGAGCAGTGGCAGAAGCAAGGCGTAGGCCTACCAGGTGACCTGCACCGCGGTATTTAGAAGAAATAACACTATTAACAGGTGACATGCAGTGTCTGTAGTGCAGAGACTGAACGTAAAGGCAGTGCTGACTCTGTGTTAGGTGGTGAAATACCAACATGTCTTCAGATCAGAAAAGTGAAAAAAGAAAATTGTTTACTTCTTTAAACGATTTCCCTCTCCCTCTCTCTCCCTCCCTCTCCCACAGTGACGTGTGTGGTGGTGGGTGATGGCAGTGTTGACTGAGCTTCACCAGTACTACTTCCCATTCCAGCAGATGGACGGCTTCCTCCTGCACCCCTGAGCCTACGCAAAGCACCGCCGTCTCCCCGCCACATCCCCCATCCTGCCAAGCCCCGCCCCCGTCCCGTCCCACCACGCCCTGTCCCGCCCCATCCCGTCTTTCTGCCTCTCCTTCTCCTCTCCTCCTACTCAGCCTACGCATTGCTCTGCTCCTCACCCCTTTTAACCTTTGCCTCTTGCCCTCTTTCCGTCTCTCTCCTCTCTCCCCTTCTCTCTGTCCGTTATGGCGTGCTGCGGACGTTCCCTGGACTCGCCCTGCACTCTGGCACTGCTGGTGGGCTTCCAGTTTGCCTTCGTGCTCTATTTCTCTCTGGGGGGGTTCAGAGGCCTAGTGTCGGTCCTGGTCCACACCACCGAGCCGGAGTTTGACTACTCCCGGCCCCATGACGTTTACACCAACCTCAGCCACCTGGGGGCTCCACCGCCCCCTCCCCGAAACTCCGGCACTGGACCCCCTGGAACGGGGCCACCTCTGAGAGACTGCCAGATCCCTTCCCCTCTGCTGGGTGAGAGAAGTTACAGCCGAGAGAGAGAGATGTCGAGAGAGTTGAATGATATTTAGGGGAGATGAGAGAGAGACAGTTGAGAGAGAGATGGAGCGAGTCGAAAGAGAGTTCACAGAGAGAGAGGGATTGTGAGAGCGAGAGAGAGTTGAGCGGGAGATGGAGTGCACATGCGTGTGTGTCACAGTGCTGTTCAAAAAAAACAAAACACATGAACGATCTCTTTTGAACCCTCTCGTTCTCCTCTCCTCTGTTTTTCCAGTTGGTCCTGTGTCCGTCCATCTGTCCGCTCCTCTGTCTCTGGAGGAGATCAGACGGAGGAACCCGCTGGTGTTACCAGGAGGACGCTACCGGCCCCCAGACTGCCAGCCCCGCCACCACACCGCCATAGTGGTGCCGTACCGCAACCGGCAGAGCCACCTCCGAGCCCTTCTCTACCACCTCCACCCATTTCTACAAAGACAGCAGATCCACTACAGCATCTACATCGTGCAGCAGGTCCGCCTCTTTGTGTTTTCATCTTCCTCTCCATCTGTGCTTTTGTCTCGCCGCCCGTCAGCTGTTTTCTTCTTCTCTGAACAAAAACATAACACCCGTGTTTTCATAGTTTAAAGATGTAGTCCTTAATTTTTGTCATATATTGAAACTGCCATGTCTGATACTTTTTCCTAACGGCCTTTTCGTTGCCATTGTAAGTGTTAGCATTCTGTGTATGCTGCTTTTTTCATTGGTGCTGGTGCGGTCCACCGTTCCTGCCAAGTATTTCAATGTAATGGCCCGCACACATGAAATGAGCCGAGTCTGCAGGAAAGGAAAGCGGGACTTGCGCGTCGAATACAGACAAACGAGATAGTTGCTAAAATACCGTTCAGATCGAAGCAGAGATTAATTAGGTTTCATTAAATGTCTGATATGGACCGATGTGTTGCTCAGTTATACCGTGTCAGATGACATTGTTGATCAGTTTGGTTTCCTCAAAATGCACACGCTACGGCTGGATTATCTTGCCGGTGTCACACCAACATTTGCGACCTTCAAAAATGGTGACCTGCATGTGAATGCTTTGTGCACTCGGGATCACGTCTGTTTCAAACGGAGCTCAGGGATTTGCAGTACGAAAATGAACTAATGTGACCACCACATGATGCCAAACCAACCAAAACTGTAGACATTAAGGATAACCACTTAAAAAAAATAGCACATTTATCCTTTTACTGTATTTACCGCTTTCTCTCCCCCTCCCCCCCCCCAGTGGGGCAATGGCACCTTTAACCGGGCGAAGCTGCTGAACGTCGGGGTGCGGGAGGCCCTGAGAGACGAGGACTGGAGCTGTATCTTCCTCCATGACGTTGACTTGCTGCCGGAGAATGACCACAACACCTACACCTGCCACAGACAGTTCCCCACACACCTGTCTGTGGCCATGGACAAGTTCCGATACAGGTAGAACCACGTGTGTGTGTGTCTGTGTGTGTGTGTGTGTTGGCGTGTCTGCATGAATATCATCTCGACCCTTTCCTCCAAGTTTTTCAAGAATGTGGAAACGGCTTGTAAAGCTCACATCCGTCCAGGCTGATATGAGCACTACCAGCAGCCAGTCACCTTAAGTGATGTCCAGGCTGTTTCTAGTTCCAGATGACCGTTTAATTGATTTATTTCATAAGTGTATACTTATGAAATAAACATAATAATTAATTAAACGTTTAATTTAATTAACAGTTAATTTATTATTTTAATATTTAATTTGCTTAAATGTTAATTTATTGGCTAAATATAATAATTATTTAATAATCATACACTTACTAAATAAACACACAGTAGTCTACTATCAGCTACTGTACTGTAATAACGTGTCAGCTGCCTCACATGGGAGTTTACAAGCAGACTACAGGTAACAGTAACATGGCTCGGCGTTGTCTAAATCCCATTTTTAATAACAGTGTGGAGGCATGAAAATTTAAGCAAACCCCGTGACACTTGAGGCTATGTGGTGACTTCAGAGGTGGATTTCTGGAGCGGAGGCGGCAGCACTAAGCATCATGGGAAATAGTGAAAAAATAGTCAAACATTCTAACTTTACATTCCCTGAATTACCTTGGTTTTAAATTCTTTTTATTTCTCACATATAAAAGACTGAGTGGCTCACTTTAACCAGACTTTGAACACAATAAACAGATTATTTAAAACAGTGTTAGCATCGAAGTGATTCAGTCAGGGGACTTTTTATTTGGGCGGCACGGTGGCGGCACAGTGGTTAGCGCGGTCGCCTCACAGCAAGAAGGTCCTGGGTTCGAGCCCCGGGGTAGTCCAACCTTGGTGGGTCGTCCCGGGTCATCCTCTGTGTGGAGTTTGCATGTTCTCCCTGTGTCTGTGTGGGTTTCCTCCGGGGGCTCCGGTTTCCTCCCACAGCCCAAAGACATGTAGGTCAGGTGAATCGGCCGTACTAAACTGTCCCTCGGTATGAGTGTGTGTGTGTGTGTGTGTGTGTGTGTGGACCTTGTGATGCCTGGGTGTCTGTCCAGGGTGTCTCCCCGCCTGCCGCCCAATGACTGCTGGGATAGGCTCCAGCGTCCCCGCGACCCTGACAGCAGGATAAGCGGTTCAGATAATGGATGGATGGACTTTTTATTAGTGTCACCATGATCACTAGAAGCAGTTTTCACGGGGCGTCCAGATAGCGTAGCGGTCTATTCTGTTGGCTACCAACACGGGATCGCCGGTTCAAATCCCCGTGTTACCTCCGGCTTGGAATTTGCCATGTCTGCGGGTGGGAAGCCGGATGTGGGTATGTGTCCTGGTCCCTGCACTAGCTCCTCCTCTGGTCGGTCGGGGGGCCTGTTCGGGGGGGAGGGGTAACTGGGGGACCTCTGGTCGGTCAGGGTGCCTGTTCGGGGGGGGGGGTAACAGGTGGGAAAAGCGTGATCTTCCCACGCGCTACGTCCCCCTGGTGAAACTCCTCACCGTCAGGTGAAAAGAAGCGGCTGGTGACTCCACATGTATGGGAGGAGGCATGTGGTAGTCTGCAGCCCTCCCCGGATCAGCAGAGGGGGTGGAACAGCGACTGTGACAGCTCGGAGAGTGGGGTAATTGGCCAAGTGCAATTGGGGAGAAAAAAAGGGGAAACCCCCCCCCCCCCAAAAAAGCCATTTTCATTGTGTTATGATGTTGCGGTTCCCGTTGTTACCTGTGTATTCACATCCTACTTCATGTCATCTACGTATGTGTGCAGTATGCAGTAGCACCTGTGTACCAGTGTGTGACAGTATGGATGTATATATGGAGCTATTCATGTTTTCACTGTAAAGACTGTGGCAGCAATTTCCTTACGCAGTGTAATAAAGCCCGTATCTGTATCCAGGTTGCCCTACCCGCAGTATTTCGGCGGGGTGTCGGCAGTGACTCCGGACCAGTACATGAAGATGAACGGCTTCCCGAACCACTACTGGGGTTGGGGCGGAGAGGATGACGACATCGCCGCAAGGTAAGAAGATGGAATGGGGGGAGGGTTAACGCCCGGTGTCCTTACACTGCATGGTTGGACAGCGAGAGGAAGTCTGCACATTGACCGTGAGATGTGCATGGGTAAATGGAGACTGTATGAGACAGTGGTTCTCAATCAGGTCCTCAGGTACCACCATGTACAGGTAGTTCATTACGTTCAGCTGTTGTTCCAGGTGTGAAACCGTCATAACAGGTGAATGTAATGAACTGCCTGGTAGAAAAGAAAACCAGCAGTACTGATCAGAGCTGGACAATACATTGGTATGTTGATATAACATGGACATGTTGGTGTGAGACTAGTAGGTGTGTTGTGGGGTTGTGGTTGTGGTAATCTGGTGATATACCTTAAATGTCATCATTCCCTGGTCTTAAAGGCTGCATTGCGGTAAAGTGAGACCATTTTCAGAACTTATTCCACCGTTTTAGAGAAGTGAAAACGAATGTCTCTACCTGCTTGGTTATCATATCCACATTACTAATAAGATGGATAAGATTAGATAAGATTTATTCATCCCCGAAGGGAAATTCAGGTGTAGATAGCAGCAAAGAGGGTAAAAAAAAGAAGAAGACATCAACAGGGTAGAGAGATAGCAGAGGTCAGTCACCTCGGGATCAGAACAATACTAAACCTCCATTAATACTACAATACTAAGCAACATCATAGATATGAGATCAGCATTACACATATATTCTGCATATATGTGTATATAAATATATATAAATATATATATATAGCATAGCATAGCTTATACACACATGTGAACAGTAGCAACTTGTCCACTGTAAAACAGTACATCATGTGCAATATGCAAGGTACGGTACGGTCAGGTGGGTCACTAGGTCAAGTCACTCATAAGTCAGACGGCTCAGTGGCGGTCCATGGAGGTCAAGGAGTCAGTCCTATCCAGTCCTTGTGAGGGAGGCAGAGGAGGAGGGGGGTAGGAAAGGGGGGGTGAGGTTGGGGCAGGGGGTGGGCCTCGTTGTGGAGCCTGATGGCTGTTGGTAACAAAAGACAGGCTGAGACGTTTTGCGGTTTGCCGGGGGGCAATGAGTCAGTGACTCTAATGATCACTTATCATCATTTACTGCTGTGTAAGTATCTTATGAAAGCACCAGTAGTCATCCACTAAATATCATCGCATTATTCAGAGTTATTCAGTCCAAAATACTGTGATATCTGATTTTTGCATCACCGCCCAGCCATCATCCTGGTGCTGCCCGAGGACCAGATGGAGAACCATCGATATCAGAGCTGCGTGCATGAGTGTTGGTGTGTCTCTTCTCTCTTATCTGTTCGCATTTTTATGCATTCCTCATTCATCCCGTTCTCACATTTGCCATTTCAGTTCCACGTTTTCTTTTTCTTCATAATCTGTGTCATAATATCATCTCTTCATCTCTCTCCGCGCTGTCGCGGCTTTGCTGTGTGTCGTCCGGCCAGGGTCCCAGTGAGTACGCACACATGGACAGATTAGCAGAGGAAAGCCGGGCTGTGCATCCAGGCTTCTTAACTCCTCGCGTGCCGCTCCCCTCACTCCACTCTCTGGTTTTCTTTTACAAGCATTTCGGGGGCTGTTCGCCAAAAGCGCCGGATGCAACGGTGACGTGAAAACCTAAAAGTCTGCACGCACAATTAGATGAGCTAAGACGACGAGCGTTACCCTCGATGACTGTAGCACTTTGCTAGTTTCACCCTTCTGTGCGTGGTGTTTGTCACTTAAAGCGTCATTGTGTAACGTTTTTCTTCGTTCATTAAGATCTGGAGTGTGCACCCGACAAAATGAGACCTCCGGTGCTTTGACGCGCCGCTTAATGCCCCTGCTGCCGGCTCAGACGGTCTGGTGAGACGAGCACAGGCAGTACCGTCGCAGCACCAGCAGATGAGACGTGGCCCTTTATTCACACACAGGAAGTGGCGCTCGCTACAAGGCATGACAAAAATGAACGGGGGATTTTACATTTTTTTTTCTTTTCTTTTTTTTTAGCAACGGCTTGCTGGTGGTAGAGGTTGCAGAAAAATGTGTGTGGTCCGTTGCCGATTTAAACAAAACCATCTGAAATCCCACGTTCATTCTTGTCATGCCTCGTAGCGAGCCCCGTTTCCTGTGCGTGAATCAGGGATCACATCTCGTTCGCTTAATTGATAGAAAAATGATACAATGTCGCTTTAAAACGTTGTTGACTGGGGTGGTCCACACAGACCAGAGATGGGAATGGGGGGGGGGGCCGCAGTGACCTATAGGTCCCATCAGCAGTGCGGTACAGTTTTGTGTAGCATCCCACGTGTCTCCTTTCTGTTTCTCTCAGAAGGTAGTCTAGTCTTCTCAGTGTTGTGTTACTAGTGTTAAAAATGTTTACTAGGTTTCTGGTCTTCACTAGCTGTAGCTGAAAGGATTGTAGTGATGCCAAAGGTCATAAACACAGATACCAAAGTGCTGAGCTTTCACTTACTGACTTTATGGCTGTGCATTTTTTCTTTCATTCTGTAGTCATATTGTGTGGAGTCCAGAGCCTTAATCTTTCCTTTTCTGGCTTTTTTTCCTACCACCTCCGTCCTGTGCTGTGCTTCCTGTTCAGAGTGCGTCTGTCTGGCATGAAGATAGTGCGCCCCCCAGTGGCCATTGGCCATTACAAGATGATCAAGCATAAAGGAGACCGAGGCAATGAGCAGAATCCACGAAGGTACTGATAAACACACACACACCTTTCTTTATATATCCAAAAAAAAGTCCCTAACTTCAAACCTTGAAGTTAACCCGAACCTTGACCCCTAACCTTAAACCTGTGCCTGATTCTAATGCATAACTTTAATACTAGACCTGAGCTTGACCAGAACCCAGGGGCGATTCTAGGATCAGAGCTTTAGGGGTGCTGAGCACCCAGAGTGCTGGCCGGCCAGGCAAGATAAATTTGGGGGGGGTGGATCAAACCATTTTCGAAGCAAGGGGGTGCTGTATTTTTGTTGTTAAAATATAACGTTTAAACCATATACTGGATATGGTTTTGACATTTCTTCAGCTTATTAAACATGGACATACAGAAAAAATTAAAAAAATCTCTTCAATTTTAGGGGTGCTGGGGTTCAATTTAGGGGTGCTGCAGCACCCCCAAAAATGGGCTATAAATGCCTATGCCAGAACCCCATTGCGAACCTTAGCCATAAACCCGACCCCTAGCCCAGAAATAACCCTTTGTGGGGACCAGAAAATAAAAGTGCCCATGAGGTAGGTGGTTTAGGATTTCACTACCTCAAGTCAACAGGAAAGTGTGTAAAAAATGTGCTTCCCTATCAGCGTTCCGCGGTGGTGAAGGATATGAAGTCACAGAGACAAGGGTGGTGTTGTGGTGCTGTCAGCTCATGCAGAAATGTTACTGTCAGGTCCGGTCTCGCAGCTAACAGAAAACCAAGCTACATATTTCTTTTATTCTTGTTTGTATACTCAAAAACACATTATAGAGCTGCAGGTAATGGGACAGAGCCAAGGTGAGGGTCGTCCAAAAAGACTTCCGTTAGCTGGTGGTGTGAATTCATGGGTCATAGGTCATCATAACTGAACTTTGTGCGAAGGTGAAGGGGCGAAATTGTTTCACAATTGGAAACAACGCTATTAAAAAAAAAAAACTAAAAAAAAACAGTGGCCTAGTGGTCAGCAATGTTGCCTCACAGCAAGAAGGTCCTGGGTTCGAACCCCAGGCTGTCGCAGGTCCTTTCTGTGTGGAGTTTGCATGTTCTCGCCATGTCTGCGTGGGTTTCCTCCGGGTGCTCCGGTTTCCTCCCACCATCAGGAAGACATGGATGTTAGGGTTAATACTCCTGTCTGTGCCTCTGAGCAAGGCAATGGAAAGAAGAACTGGAGTTGGTCCCCGGGTGCCGCACGGCGGCTGCCCACCGCTCCTATACAGTAGGAGGGGTTAATTGTAGAGAACACATTTCATTGTAAGAATACGTTAAAGTGGCTTTCATTTCATTTCTTTGCTCTTCACAGTTTTGAGCGGTAGCGAATCACAGGCGAAGCAGATCGTTGTGAACCGTTACGTAGACGTGACCCTTTACAAAGACATTTGATCCTCATTAGGATAGTAGTGCACATAAGTCAAACCACACACACCCACACACACTTGGTTGTGCTACCATGTTAGCGTATCTTTTCCTTTCAGGTTTGACCTTCTGAAGAGGACCAGGCTCAACTGGCGCGCCGACGGCCTCAATTCTCTGACCTATGACCTCCTCTCCAAAGAGCTGGAGCCCCTCTACACCAACCTGACCGTCAATATCGGAGAAGACCCCCGTCTGCCGCAGAGTAAAACATCCCCCCCGCGGAAGAGCACGTCTGTGGCACCCCAACACAACACCGGGACGGACAGAGGCAAAGACAAAGCGGAGGAGAGACCACGGGCTTTGGCGACAAATGTGACTGTGGCCAAGTCGGTCGGTGAGAAAAGGGCCACAGGCCGGTCAAAGGTCATGAATCAGGCCACACAGGAGAAGGCCGGTGTGGTGAAATAGGACTAGACTAGATAGTAGAAACAAGGGCTGCAAATGTAGATAAAGTCGCTTCTCTCTCTCTCTCTCCGTGGAAGACTGTGAGGGAGGCGGCGTAGCAGAGCTTAGCTACTTTGGGAACTGGCGCCTGCTCGTTGACTTGAGCGCAGGATAAGAGGTGGAAACAAGGTGGAAAAAAGGGACGCGTGCGGGAACACCACCGAGTCACCTCCTCTTGACTCTTATCGAAATACCGAATGTGACCCTGACTCCGGTGACTCGACAGCGTTGAGACGCAGCCCGCAGCCATTCCTATGAACTGGATTCTGGACCGGAAGACGTATCGAAGGATGTTCTCAATAATATAGACGGGGGCCACATCCATGTACAGCTCCGAAACAGATTCTTCTAAAAAACAAACTTGCGACTATATAAATCTTCTCTTTTCCAGACGTCCGACGTCGTGAGCAGCCAGTGGGCCGCCAGCTGTCTGCTGCCTGCAGCCAAGCAGACGTGGCTTCATCCGATCTGCTGTCAGTCCGCCCCACTCCACGGTGGGCTTATGTTTCTGTGCCTTCTCTCTTTTATGCGCGTTTTACAGATTGGGGGGGGGGGGTGTTAGATGCTAGTCGCGTTAACCCGGGCGTGGTCGTGGTTTTCCGCCCCACGTGTTAACCGGCAGATTGAAAAAGAAGCTAAAGGTGCTCCGAGTTCAGATCGTAACGAACGGTTCGTCTCCGGACTGCGGTTTTATATTTTGGGTGTGCATCGGCGGCGGTGACCAACTCATAAAGTATAACAAGACTGTTTTAGAATTTATATTTATATAGAGAGATTTCTTTATTTGTTTACCGGTTTGTTTTAATTGTCCTTCCTTACTGTCTGGTGCCTCTTTCTGACTTTTTAGTTTTTAGACAATCAGATCACACGAACTGAAAACAAGCGAACTGTGTTTCCTGTCACCCGGCGAGGCGAGGCGAGGCGAGGCGGGGCGGGGGCATCCCGACTATCTTTATGCCTGCCAAATACTGTAGACTTGGCATGATAGCTGTCTAGTTTGAATATAGTCCTGATACACGCATATCTGTTTTTCACAATATTGGTGATTTTCGTTTCCTTTTGGGGGAAAAAAGACCAACTTGCATACAGTATTTACTTTCCCCAAGCTTCCGACAGTGTTCGGAAAGTGGTGGAAGTCCAGATGTGCGGTGTGTGACTGTAGCGTTCCACCTCCTCCTGAACGGGCCATCAGCGCATCCACGGCGGCTGCGTCCCAATGCCGTCTTTTACCTGACACCCGTGTCAGCCTCGGTAGCGGAGCAAAGGAGACGTGAAGGACGCTCTGTCGGGGCGTAGACCTCCTAACATTGTCGTCATCGTGAGGGCTGC
Source organism: Lampris incognitus (assembly GCF_029633865.1). NCBI lineage: Eukaryota > Metazoa > Chordata > Actinopteri > Lampriformes > Lampridae > Lampris > Lampris incognitus. The sequence continues at coordinate 8,355,722 of NC_079212.1, read as the reverse complement.
CCTATTAGCGTGTGCATATACTAAATAAGGATGTAGAATATCTCTGATGCCACCGGGGGGGGGGCCCACCGCCTCACTTCTCACAGACATTTCCTTTCTTTTTCATATCAGCCTTTCGGAATGTATCGCTTGGATTTGTCACGCCGGTTACATTTCAGTTATTATTTTTGGTAAGGAAAATATTGATTAGTTTTAGCGCTCGGTTTGTGTTGGGAACTCGAAACAAATCAGTGGTGGGCGACTATTTCCTGCTGCTACTTGTAATTGAGAAAGTGGTTGGGGTTATTTAACCAAATGGCATGAAAAGGGATATATTGTAACAGTTTTAAATCACGGCATTATCCGTTTATTAATTATATTAACCGGTAATGTATTACATATGATAATTTGAATGTATTTTATTTATTGTGTTGCGTGGTCGCTGGAGCTAGCTGCAGGCCTTTGTGGAGACTCTGCAATGCAGGTGTTCGAGGCAGAACGGTCTTGTCCCATTGTGCACCGGGCTCTTGCACACATTCACATCTCCATCTTTCATATGACGACACTGTGCCTCGTAGAGTTGACCCATCTGTACAGGAGTACAGCTGGTGGGGGGGGGGTCATGGGGGCTGGCACGTGTTAGCGCCCTCCAGTGCCGCAATCCTGCATCGCACCAGCCGAGCAGAGCCGGAGGAGTGAATGGGGGGGTGGGACTGCAGTTTGTGTGACATGAATATTTATTCTGTACGACAGCCATTCACTCGTTCCAACCAATCAACGCTTTGCAGTGCTGTTTTTTGTTTTTTATGAACGATTTCTCATTTCCGTAGGACTACATGACTGATTCATATCCAGTGTACAGAACCAACACACAAAACTTAACTCATTTTGTAGTTCAAGCCAAGCAATGAAAGGTGAGTAAGCTAACTCAACAGTGACCAAGGTGTTTAGTGACACGAGTGTTTTATGATTAATATGTATGGGTTTTATAGAGACAAATCATGTTTATTTATGGAGAACTATTATCTTATTCATGCAAGCAACGCTGATGCAATAGACCTTCTTGAAGGAGTACAGAGAGGGAATGCGGCCCCATCTCTCGGTTTACACTGGATATTTATTTTGTTGCATATTGAGAAGAAACTCTTCTAAGCTATTTATCACATTGCTTATGGACATACAGCGGTTATATACGGAGAGCTTTTAAGGACGTTAGTTAATCTTGACATGTTAGTCAAAGAGCAAGCCACGTGCTTTCCCGGAGGTCATTCTATATTTAATAAACGATAGTTTTTTTTATTGGATGTTTTGCATAGATCAGGGGGAGGTATGCTACAGTTGAATGCAAATGCAGTCAATGGGATTTGGAATTTCACGGTTTCGTTTAAATATTGAGTTAATTCAGCCGTTCACTGCATAATACTGAGAGGTGAAATGATTACGACTGCAACCAGATATGGCTTGTCTGTGGTTATTTAGCATCTGCTGGGAGAGATATTTAGCCTACGACGTGTAGTGTATTGACGGATTCATTACGGTTAAAGAGGTAGGATTTACGCTTGGTGACAAATGCATGTAGTGTTCTTAGGTTGCATTATCTGCTGACCTGAAAAAGATGAAATATCGACTGAAGGTTTTGCGTCCGTGCATGTGTGTGCACGCATGTGCACGTGGGCCTTTTGGGAGCAAAGTCAACAAGGAGAGCAGATGGGGCTGTGAGCTACTGTGGACAGCAGTGTTAGGACAGAGCAAATATGTATAACAATGAAATAAAACCAAAAGTGTATCCGTTTGCATTTTCTTTAATTTGTTCGTGAAATCTTCTTTTCAGAATCAGAAACACTTTGTGTCGTTTCATTTCGTGAACTTGCGCACATGAAATGAAATGAAACATCATTTCCCCCAGCCCACAGCAGTGCAACACGATGACAAAAACACATCCAAAAACTGCAAGAACACACATATATCCAAACTAACACATATATCTAAACTCCTTCCATCCATCCATCCATCCATTATCTGAAATGCTTATCCTGCACTCAGGGTCACAGGGATGCTGGAGCCTATTCTAGCAATCATTGGGTTGCAGGCGGGGAGACACCCTGGACAGGCCGCCAGGCCATCACAGGGCCCACACACACACACACACACACACACACACACACACACACACACACACACACACATTCATACCTAGGGACAATTTAGTATGGCCAATTCACCTGACTTACATGTCTTTGGACTGTGGGAGGAAACCGGTGCCCCTGGAGGAAACCCACGCAGACATGGGGAGAACATGCAAACTCCACACAGAGGATGACCCACCAAGGTTGGACAACCCCGGGGCTCGAACCCAGGACCTTCTTGCTGTGAGATGACCGCGCTAACCACTGTAGAGGGCCAAGAACTGAGCCCAGAGGTACACCATATTTAACGTCAGAGAATTTTGATGTCATATTACTATAGCAGACACAATGTGTTCTTCCAGATAAGTAGGACTTGAGCCAAGAGAGAGCTAAGCCAGAGAAACCAAAATTACAATTTAATCTGTCTAATAGTATCAATGGTGTCAAAGGCTGCACTGAGGTCCAGTAGTAGAAGCACAGAAATGGAATCAGAGTCCATAGCTAGTAAAAGCTTGTTCACCACTCTGGTCAGAGCAGTTTCAGTGGAGTGACAGGGCCTGAAAGCCAATTGAAAAGGTTCATATAGATGGTTTTCTTCTATATGCGTTGAAAGTTGTTGATACACAATTCTCTCTAGTACTATAGAAAAGAATGGGAGTTTAGAGACTGGTTGATAGTTATTAAGAGATCCTCGATCGAGGTGCGTTTTTTTAAGTAGATGTTTAACCACAGCTTTCTTAAAACTGTTGGGAACAATGCCAGTAGTAAGTGATAAATTAACAATGTCTAGCATTGTAGGTACCAGAAAAGGCCAGAGGTCTTGGAAAAAGTTTTGCTGGTAAGGGGTCAAGTAGGCAAGCAGTTAGTTTAGAAGCTGACACGAACTTAGTCAAAGTACCAAGAGAGGTAGTTTCAAAAGCAGTAATAACAGGGACTATCAGCGACTCATTGTATAGATATGAATTTGGTAAGACAGGATCTGCAGGAGTAGCTGGAGTTGAAAAACGAATTTTGTTCAAGATCTCCATCAACCTTATTGCAGAAAAAAATCTAGAAATTCATGGGCCGTGAATGGTGAGCAGCTAATAGACGACTGCTTTTTAGTAAACTTAGTTACAGTGTCAAAGAGAAATCTGGGCTTATGTTTATTAATATTGATTAAGTGAGAGAGATATGCTGTTTTTTCAGCAGATACAGCATGCTTGTATTTCAATAAACACTCGTGCCAAGATAGGTAAAAAACTTCCAATTTTGATTTTTGCCATTTACGTTCCAGTCTCCTGCCGGCCCGCTTAAGAGCACGTGTCTCATCATTAAACCAGGGTGTAGGCCTCTTCAGTCGACTAGTTCTGGTATTGAGAGGTACAACTGAATCGAGGAGACTAGAGAGGGCCACATTTAAGTCAGTAGTGAAATGTTCCAACAGAGTCAGTCTCTACAGTGAAAGGAGCCAAGACTTCAGGCAGCTGCTGGCCAAATGCAGCCACAGTGGAGGGACCAAACTAAACATATGTAAACTAAAAAACTTCCGGTCTGCATGGGCTAACAGTTAGCTTAGCCTGCCCCGCTTCCATGTCCTGTCAGACCGCCCTCGATGTTCCCTCTTTGGGTGCAGCTCCGGTCAGGGCCATGGTCCCTGGGCCCACAGGATGCAGCAGACCAAGCTCCCTCGGCCGATCCAGCGCCAGCTCGCCCAGCCAGACACCTTCGACACACCTCCCCGCACTCCACACGACGACACTAAAACACAGTCAACACTAGGCAAGGCTGCCGCCAGACGCCCTCGGTGTTACCGGACCTGCCGGTCTGCATGGGCTAGCAGTTAGCTTAGCATGCCCCGCTTCCGCCCCCTGTCAGACCGCCCTCGGTGTTTCCTCTTCAGGCACAGCTCCAGGCAGGGCCGTGGTCCCTGGGAACCACAGGACACAGCAGACCGAGCTCTCCCAGCCGATCCAGTGCCAGCTCTCCCAGCCATCAAACGAAGACAAACTTAGAACGCAGACGTGGACAAAGACACTGCATGGACAGTACTGGGTAAGGCCACTGCAAACATGAATTTGCACCGCTATCTTCCTTTTTTATGTTTTTGGGGAAAAGCACGTGGGCTGAATAGAGTATTGCTCATATAGAGAACTTGACTACATACAGCTTTTAAAAAAATTTTTGTCAATGGGAGTGAATTTCTCAAAACGACACCGTTGACCAAAATGCTAGTACATTTTGATGAATGGTGTCTTCAGCTATCTTGGAAATTGCAGCTTGGATATTAATGATAGTTTGTAGATTACCAGCCATATGTTGAGATTACCAGATGCTATAATCTGCAACTGGTGACCCATTACATCACCCTGTATGTATGCAAGGCCAGACTCGATGTTCTATATAAACTTCTGTAAAGAACAGGATTATGAAGTTGGAGATGAGCTCATACGACGGAAGAGACAGATACCCTCAGATTTACATATTCAATCTATTTCATAATCTCGAACGAATATGACGTGACTCACTGAGAGAGGGCGGATGCTAACACAAATGCGCCATCATATATGATGAAGACTGCTTTAAGAACACTTGGCAATGAATCTCTCCGTTCTTTTTCCATACGGTTGGATTGCATCGGATACGTCACGATACTGTGTTCCACTTAACAGTTATATAAAGGTTATAAATATACGTATAGTACGTAGTATATAACACCCACGGTGATCACGTACTCTTACAAGAGCATAAAATATAACAACTTCAAGGAGAATTTTTAACACACCACTGAATCAAAGTTTAATGAGAAAGCTATAAGCCCTTCAGCTCTGAATACTGAGCCAACTGTCACCAAACGGGGGAAATAGAGTCTGTGGGCTTCAGTGTATTCCAAACATGCACATCGTGGTGGCGAGCATCACAGGCTGAAATCTCCTGCTGAAATCGCCAAAGACCACCTAGAAGCTCCTGTCTTGATCCTCTGTGATCCTGTCATGCTATGACAGCTGTGGTGACAGTCTACTTTGCACTTCCCCTCCAGTAAACTGACATACTGGCCTGCTGAAGTGACAGAGCGGTGGGAAGACACACAGGGCTGAGACAGCCTCCAGTCAACCCCTGTTACTGTGTAGGCCATAACACACACATGACCTCTCCCGTACCTTCTGCAACCGTTTTCGGCGTCTTCAGCACACTTGCATGCGTGCAACTGCATAATTCATGCACGCAGTTGCCCACATCATACGCAAAGACGAGGACAAGCGTAGGGGAAGACCTTAGTAAGTTTACTGAAACGCAAAAAAAATGGCCAACAAACACCAAGATCATTGCATCTCAAAACTGTGGATACGCAGAAATTTGGTAAGAATAGAGAATTGCAAACCCAAAAATTGATCTGCAATCGAAATTAGAGGGCTCTTAAACCCAAATTACTTTCTTCATCTGAACTCTCGTGCAATAACATGTTATTTCCATTATTTCATTCAGTCAGTTTTCGAAAACCATCACACATTCAACTTGAGTTTAGACTTTAGTTTAACTTTAGTTAGCGTTCTCACATTTTGCAGTGCCTGTCCAAAACTAAACGTTAAGGGGAAAGACTAGGGTGGGCTTTTCACTATTGCTGCTCTGCTGGTTTTCTATTGGTCCGACTACAGACTGACTGACGTACGGGTACAAGTGTTAAGGTCGCTCAGTGTGAAGTTATGGCCTCACAGCCCCGCCAATAATCTGTCATATACCAAATGGATTGCTCTTTTAATTACGTAAGTGATATATTAAGCGAAAGCAATATATGGCCAACTACTTTCATAGACATCTGGCTTGCTGTTTTGTCATTTTACATTTACCAAGCAAGCGCAATCAAACGTCAGCCCCCTGTAATAAGTAGTTATTTGGGTTGGCAAGGTAGCGTGAGCACAACGCCAACCTTACTCTGCAGGAGTATGCTGACATACAGTGGGGTGCAAAAATTTGGGCACCCCTGGTCAAAATACCTTTTACAATCAATATCAAAGTGAACAGAAGATAACCTGATCTGTAAATGGAACAAAGTTGAGCATGAAACATTTCCTCAAATTTTAAAGCAAGAGTCACGACACGCCACATTTGGGTGGCGTGGCGGTCTATTCTGTTGCCTACCAAAACAGGGATCGGCAGTTCGAATCCTCGTGTTACCTGCGGCTTGGTTGGGCATCCCTACAGACAAAATTGGCCGTGTCTGTGGGTGGGAAGCCGGATGTGGGTATGTGTCCTGGTCGCTGCACTAGCGCCTCCTCTGGTCAGTCAGGGGCGACTGTTCGGGGGGGGGGTATGTGTCCTGGTCGCTGCACTAGCGCCTCCTCTAGTTGGTCGGGGAGCCTGTTTGGGGGGGGGGGACTGGGGGGAATAGCGTGATCCTCCCACGCGCTACATCCCCCTGGTGAAACTCCTCACTGTCAGGTGAAAAGAAGCGGCTGGCAACTCCACGTGTATCGGAGGAGGGATGTGGTAGTCTGCAGCCCTCCCCGGATCAGCAGAGGGGGTGGAGTGGGGTAATTGGCCAAGTACAACTGGGGAGAAAAAGCGGGGGAAAAGATAGAAAACCAGCAGTATTTTGTGGTACCTGAGGACCTGACTGAGAACTGTTGATCCAGCGAGTTGTAGTGTCTTTTGGGAGCAGCAAACATTGACTCTCCTTAGAAAAGTCTTGGTAACGCTGTCTACCACTGGCAAGTCACTGTATGATGGATCAGGCACTATACCAAGTGCTTCTCTCGTGAGTTATAGAGGTAGAACTTCAAAACGGCAGCCTACATAAGGAACGGAGAGAGGAGTGTTAAATGCTGTTATCTGATTGGTCGTGCAACAAACAACATACAAATAGTATGTAGATTTTAGCATGAATGATGTGAGTATGACAATGTATTATGTTTTATGGTATGTGAGTGCATGCTACATTGCTGAAAGTATAAACTTTATGGTCACCAAACTAACACAACCATCCCACAAATGTTTGCGCTGTAATTGTTGCCATGGACATGAACGGAAAATTGACCGATGCAATATGGCGGAAGACGCGGGATGATAGGCAACCGGCGTTGACTAAATTCACTTGTATCTAACAGTTTCATGATAAAATACATATTTAGCATACAGTATTACACCTTTGGTGATTATATATGTATCACCACAACTACTACTACTACTTTTGGCTGCTCCCGTTAGGGGGCGCCACAGCGGATCATCTATTTCCATTTCTTCCTGTCCTCTGCATCTTCCTCTGTCACACCAGCCACCTGCATGTCCTCCCTCGCCACATCCATAAACCTCCTCTTTGGCCTTCCTCTTCTCCTCTTCCCTGGCAGCTCCATATTCAGCATCCTTCTCCCAGTATACCCAGCATCTCTCCTCCACACATGTCCAAGCCATCTCAATCTTGTCTCTCTTGCTTTGCCTCCTAACCGTCCAACCTGAGCTGTCCCTCTAATATACTCGTTCCTAATCCTGTCCTTCTTCATCACTCCCAATGCAAATTTTAGCATCTTCAACTCTGCCACCTCCAGCTCCACCTCCTGTCTCTTCATCAGTGCCACTGTCTCCAGACCATACAACATAGCTGGTCTCACAACCATCTTGTAAACCTTCCCTTTAACTCTTGCTGGTACCCTTCTGTCACAAATCACTCCTGACACTCTTCTCCACCCACTCCACCCTGCCTGCACTCTCTTCTTCACCTCTCTTCTGCACTCCCCGTTACTGAGAACACTTGACCCCAAGTATTTAAACTCATCCATCTTCATCACCTCTACTCCTTGCATCCTCACCATTCCACTGTCCTCCCTCTCATTCACACATATGTATTCCGTCTTGCTCCTACTGACTTTCATTCCTCTTCTCTCCGGTGCATACCTCCACCTCTCCTCAACCTGCTCCCTACTCTCGCTACAGATCACAATGTCATCCGTGAACATCATAGTCCACGGAGACTCCTGCTTGATCTCGTCCGTCAGCCTGTCCATCACCATTGCAAACAAGAAAGGGCTCAGAGCCGATCCTTGATGTAATCCCACTCCACCTTGAACCCATCTGACATTCAAACCGCACACCTCACCACTGTCACACTTCCCTCATACATATCCTGCATCACTCCTACATACTTCTCTGCCACTCCCGACTTCTTCATACAATACCCCACCTCCTCTCTCGACACCCTGTCATATGCTTTCTCTAAATCCACAAAGACACAATGCAACTCCTTCTGGCCTTCTCTATACTTCTCCATCAACACTCTCAAAGCCAACATCACATCTGTGGTGCTCTTTTATGGCATGAAACCATACTGCTGCTCGCTGATCGTCACCTCTCCAATATATTGTAGCGACCAGGGGAGGCAGTTGCTCTGACTGCCGACGATTCTGCGCTGGGGGAGTGCAATGGCTGATGGGACTGTTCATGTTCACGTGAAAATTGTTTTTTAGTGATGATGTGTTCATGTTGTGGTTATTGTTTTGTTGTTTGTTTGGGGGTTCAACTCGAACTTAGTAGAAGACCGTTTACTGACTGACTGCCTGTAGGAATGTGACTCAGACTAATGTTGCTGGTTGTGACCTCGGGGGGGGGGGGGGAATCATTGTGTAAGTAGTTCTGGCCGGTGTGTAAATAAAAGAGCACTCCTGGGGTCGTGCAGTGTATGGGGCACGGGAGTTGTGATTAAAAAGAGCTCTCTGCCTCTCGACTCATTCTTACATGCCAGCTAACCACATTGGCGTCAGAAGTGGGATTGCGTTGAAGAATGGTGCTTGGAAAACCTGACGTGGCAAAAGACGGAACCCACCAGAGATGGAAGTTTTCCAGCTCATGGCTCCAGTGCACCACGGCCCCATCGCCCCCTAGAGGCCAGGGGGGTGAATACAGGGAACACCTGTTACCCGCTGCCACCAACCACCCCCTAGCGACCAGGAGAGATACTGCACATAGAACACCAGCCAAGCTGCCCAAGTACAACGGGATGACACAGCTAGAGCCGTACCTCTCACAAGTCCAATTAGGGGCATGGCATAGCGGATGGAGCAACGAGGAAGCTGCCATCCACATGGCTCTGGCATTGGAGGGAAAGGCTTCGCAGGTGCTCCTCAAACTAACCCCAGCGGAGCAGCGGGACCTCCAAGCCCTGACCATGGTGCTGGAGAGGCGATTCGGGCAACGACCCTTCACTAACCAGAGCAGAGAGTAGCTAGCCAGCTGCTGCCACCAAGAAGGAGAGAGCCTGGGTACCTTCACTGCAGATGTGCAGCTACATGCCCAACGCGGTTATCCGCAGTTCAATGCAGCTGCCCAGGAGGAGCTGGCCCTCCACGCTTTCCTGCAGGGGCCCACGCCGGCGCAGTTGCGCCAGCATGTTTGCCTCGCCATACCCTAGTCCCTCAGTGAGGCTCTCTGTGAAGCTGAACGGGCCGAGGTGGTACTCTCCATGCGGCTTACTCAGCAGGCCCCCGGTCTCTGACCGTATGTCAGGTTGGCCAACGACGATGAAAAAGAAGAGGTAGAAGAAGTCTACTCAGCAGGCACAAATCCCCGGTGTGGCATTGGAATGCCTCTGCTGCCAGCGGCAGGAGGAACGGGGCCAGATGATGCTGACGGTGGCGGCCATCCAGACCGCCAGCAACGAGGAGAGGTAGTTCCCGTTGACCACGCAGCAACAGGAGGCAGATGTGGCCCTGGCACTGACAAAGGGCTTGCTGGAGATGGGGTGGCACCCTGAGTGGACAGAGGTGTCAGTACTGGGGCACGAGGTAAAGGCCTACCACTCTCAATGGGGCAACTTCGAGCTCCACGACGGGTTGGCGTACTGGAGATGGCAAGCTCCTGGACGAGGGAGCGACCTCCTGCAGCTATTGGTGCCCCATGTGCTCCGTCCCCATGTTTTCCATCAAGGGGCAGCACTACTGGCCTGGCTGTTGACGAGATGTGGTGCTGCATGTACACTGCTGCAACTCCTGCAACCGCCAGAGTTCAGCAGAGAGGGCCTATGACACACGGTGCCTTGGACAGGCCTTCATGCGAGAGGATAAGGTATGGGTGTATTGGGTGGCGTCTGGACACTGCTTGGCATCCTCCTCATTATCCATCCAGCCATTATCCAAGCTGCTTATCCGAAGTCAGGTCATGGGGATGCTGGAGCCTATTTCAGCAGTCATTGGGCGGCAGGCGTGGAGACACCCTGGACAGGCCGTCAGGCCATCACACACGGCCCACACACACACACACACACACACACACACACACACACACACACACACACACATTCATACCTAGGGGCAATGTAGTACAGCCAATTCACCTGACCTACATGTCTTTGGACTGTGGGAGGAAACCGGAGCCCCCGGAGGAAACCCATGCAAACACGGGGAAAACATGCAAACTCCACACAGAGGATGATCTGGAATGACCTCAACGGTTGGACAACCCTGGGGTTCGAACCCAGGACCTTCTTGCTGTGAGGCGACCTTGCTAACCACTGCACCACCGTGCCACCCCTCCTCATCACATTCTTCATATATTTTATAATTCCATTATCATTCTGTTATCTTCTTTCAATGTTGTACGGTGTAAATTCTGTAAACGCAACATCCATTGTATCTTGTCCGTCTTGGGAGAGAGATCCCTCCTTTGCTGCTCTCCTTGAGGTTTCTTCCTATTTTTTTCTCCTTGTTAAATGGTTGTTTTTTTCTGAAATTGTTCCTTATCTGATGCAAGGGTTTAAGGACAGGATGTTGTGTTGCTGTAAAGCCCCTTGAGGCAAATTTGTAATTTGTGATACTGGGCTATACAAATAAAATTGACTTGACTTGACTATTGTTCCGTTCACAAGAAGGGGATTTCCCCGCCAAGCTTCGCAGCCACTGGCAGGGGCCCAGCGAGGTCATTGGCCAGCTGTCTGAGGTGGTGTACCGGGTACGCATGCCTGGCCAGGGGTGCATGGTGGTTCTGCACCAGGACAGACTCTCCCAATACCACACCAACCTGGCTCCGCCTGTTGTTGGTGTCAGGGGTGACAGTAGCGCGTCATGCGCCAATCAGTGTACCTCTCCCGCAGTTGTGCTTCCAGTGAGACCCAGGCGGCCTGTTCGCCAGCCACAACAGCCTGGACATTTGAGGGACTATGTATTGTGTGATGGGGTCGTCGAGGACGACTGACCCCTCAGGTGGGGGCTATGTAGCGACCGGGGGAGGCAGTCACTCTGACTGTTGGCAGTTCTGCGCTGGGGGAGTGCAACGGCTGATGGGACTGCTGATGTTCATGTTGAAATTGTGTTTTAGTGATGTTGTGGTTATTGTGGTGTTTATTTAGGGGTTCCACCCGGACTAAGTAGGAGACCGTTTATGGACTGGCTGACTGTAGGACTGTGACTCAGACTAATGTTGCCGGTTGTGACCTCGGGGGGGAAATCATGGTGTAAGTAATTCTGGCGAGTGAGTAAATAAGAGCACTCCTGGGGTCATGTGGGGTGTATGGGGCACGGGAGTTGTGATTAAAAAGAGAGCTCTGCCTCTCGACTCATTCTTCCATGCCGGCTCGCCACTTATATATATATATACAAATATATATATATATATATATATATATATATATATATATATATAAAACTTAATTAAATGAAACACTCAAAAGTAGGGAAAGTGCTCTACAAATAAGGAGCAAAATAATCCAGTGACTGAAGTAAATTCTTTAATGGACAGGACAAGCCTGTTTCATGCCATAAGCAATCATCAGCTGTCATATATGTGTGAGCTAAAACGAAGACGTTCCTCTAATTCGCAAGCAAGTTCTTTTCGTGTTATGAAGTTCCTTGCCTTTTGATGTGACTCAAAATTTAACGTATGTAGTTTGCAATGCATACTGCATTCCTACTGAACAGTAGTGTCCAGTACATACTTGATGTACTAACAACTTGGACACTGCCTCGGTAAGTGTCCAACTTGCTCAATGTTTTACTCAGTACTAAATGATACTCCGTAAAATCTGTGCAAGCCAGGATCTTATAGTAACGTAAATATTAATGAAATGTTCTGAAAAAAGTTTCAGTACTGATGATACAACCTCCAATGTTGGCCAGCATTTCATCACAGCATGGTATCTCACATCCTAATGCCTCTTGATGTGCAAATTTGAGGGTCGCAGAAATGTAAAACGTTCTCTGTGGAGTTCTTCGACTGACGTGCGCCACTGCCATGCATCAATGCGAAAATCTACAGTATGAAAAAATCCATTGTAGGTCACAACGTTTGGTTACATAACCACAGTTAATGTTCTGTTCTGAACATCATCACGTCAGCGGATAAAGACATAGAGAGAGGATGCATCAAGATCTGGAGGCATCTTACACTACCAATGGGCCCCAAATGAGGTTGAAATGGGATCAGCCGTCAGGGTCGTCAGGGTCGGACCCTCATTCGCGTCTCATCCTGTGGCTGCTCAGCTGCTCCTGTCATCCATATTTGCAGCCTCAGTGGACAATTTCCTCAGCCGGGGGCCCTCGCAGTGCTTGCAACAACACATAGATCAAGTGAATTAATTCTGCTATTGTGGCAGCGCACTGGAGATCTAGGTCATGCAGTCATGGCTCCTTTTTTTTCTGACGCCATGTACAATAATGTCAACATCCTCCCGTCCTCCCTCCTACACAATCTGACCTTGACATTCCCCAGGTGACCCTCCATGGAGGTGTGCGTGCGAATGTGTGTGTGTTTGAGCATGCCTGAAGTGCATGTATGTACGAATAAACGCACACACATGTAAATTTGTGTTATTTGTAGGTAGCATAGGTATGATTAGATGCGCTGTGAAAAAGAATGAGCCACTGTCTATACTTGGGGTTGGCCTGCAGCTATGTGTGCATGAAAGAGAGAGAGAAGATAGAGAACACAGGAGTGGACGTGGGAGGGTGGGAGGGAGAGAGAGAAGCAGAGGGAGGATGACAGAGAAAGGAGTAGGGTGGGAGGGAAGAGGAGGGGGAGGGGGAGGGGTGAGCTGTGACGCACACTGATCCCCTCAGCCAGCCGCTGGTTGGCTGCAGCAGCCGTCAGTCAGCGGAGCCCGAAGCTGTTCGGGGAGCAGATTATGAAGCGGAGCTCAACCAGCGGCAGTCTGATCTTATTGTCTCAATGGCTGCTCACGCGTTCCTCCTCTGCTCCCTCGCCCTGCTGTCCGTTCACAGCCGGCCCAGCCTCTCCTTCGCTGATGAGGAGCTGCAGCCAGGTCTCACCTATGACGAAGTGCCTGAAATCCTAGACAGAAGGTAAGACCAGCTTCTTCTATGTCTGTCATCAGAGGTGGAATGGGGGGGGGGGGGATGCATGCAGGGATGCTGGCTGTGGGATGCTGATGCACTCCTCTCCTTTTGGATCTTTCTCTCTTTCCTTCCGTCATCCCTACCATCTTCACCTTTGGGTGTCTGGAGGAATGGGGAGGCAGGACGTGTTGTTAAGGTGGACGGGAAAGAGAGCAGCGGTGCAAGGCTGTGTGTGTTTGTCTCTGTGTCGGAGACTGCATCAGACGTTGCTCATCGATCACGGATAGGGCTGTTGTCTCCATACAGGAGTGTTGGTCTGGCAAAAGAGGAGGAGGGGTGGGGTGGGTTGGGGGGGGGATTGAGGGGCAAATAAGGCTGGGGCAGTGGGCCCGCAGGAGAGCTAGAGAGAGAGAGAGAAAGCAGAGAAGAGGGGGAGCAGTACAGATAGAAGGTAAACAAGAATGGGACAGGGAGGAGAGGAACGGATGCATCAGGAATGGTGTGTTGGGATCTGTTTACTGATGCAGTCACAGGGAGAGAGAGCAAGAGAGAGAGAGCAAGAGAGAGCAAGAGAGAAGGGAATTCTACCTGACCAAGTCTGCATAATGCACATGCAGTCCTGCAGGTCAAATCTGGTTGAAATATTCAGCGCCCAAACCCTGAGACACACACACACCACTGTCACAGAGGGGAGAGAGGCAGCAGCCAAAGCCTTTGTTAACACCAGACAGACGGACAGTACCTGTCTGTCTGTTTATCTATCTATCTATCTATCTATCTATCTATCTATCTATCTATCTACCTGTCTGTCTGCAGACAGAGATGAAGAGTAAAACAGCCGTGAGCGGTACATGATACAACACCATTTGTTTACAGTACAGAACATACACTTCCCCCCCACAATCCACCACACAGAGTCCGTAAGTGGTTCAGACTGCCACATAATGGACCGTCCCACCGATGTGTTTGATTTTGACAAAGCCGCGATTAAGTCATTACGTGCCAGTCATTTGAACAAATTAGCTTGTCATTATCTTGCGTTGGCTCGCTGTGACGTGTGAGGCAGCGCTGGGCCATGGTTTTAATTGTACCGAAAAGACTCGGCTCTCTTTAGACCCCTTTCAAGACGATCATATCCATACTTACCGATCTGTGCTACGTAAACAACCTTACCAACGTTGACATGTCTACAGGTGTGTGTCTTATTTCCAGTTCGCCGCCATCACGACGCAAAACTGTCGTGGGACCCGTTTCCCCTACCGGAAGTTTTAATAACCGGAAACTCGACCCGCTGGTGCCTGCTGCTGGTGGGGGGTGGGGGTGGGGGGTTGACTTCAACGTGGGTCCGTTTCCCCCCTTCCCCGGATCAACTTTAACTCATACCGGATGTAAGCGCTCCCCGCGGCCCCGGTCTCGGTTCCGTTATAGCAGAACAGCCTTTTCCTTTATTTCTCCTATAGACGGACTCGGTCGTAAAGCGAGGCAACGCGTCGCAAAGTGTCTGTCCAGTTTGCGGCGGTTAGTCACACGTACGGACTTCCGGCATGTATTAAAACGGGCCTTCCCGGGCTCGCGGAGGCTCGAAGCCGGAAACCACGCGACTCCGTTTCGGAAACCCCAAAACCTGATTGGACGATTCTGCGGTTCGAGTTCCGTGTGGCTCATTGACCCCCCCCCCCCCGTTCACGTCCCTTGTCTGCTGAGAAACGTTGTCAAAAGTAGATTTAAACAAAGGGGAGACGGCGTCGCCATAACGAGCTGACGACGAAAGAGGAATAAGAATTGTAAGGCGGGACGATAATTCGGTATTATCGTTTATCGTCTTTAAACGGTCTTGTGTCGAGAGGAAATCGATATCGTCATATCGTGATACACAATTCTGTAGTCAAAATGAACGATGATGAGAATTTATCATGTAAAATGTTTCACAAGACGAGGATGGAGTGTTATTTGAAAACTAGTGTAAACTACTAATTAGACACGTTAGCCCCTAGTTAACGGGTCTGACCCTTTAGCCGAGCGGTTAGTGATGTCGCCTTGTGGTGCAGTACACCCGGTATCGAATCCCGCACCGGGCAAGAAAATAACCGGTTACATTGGTGGCAGCGGTGGGATCCGGAAGTGCACAGATCCTCAGAAGTCTCTTCGGAGCGCGGGAAGAACAAGCGCGAAGGCGCGCTTCCGGGGAGGGTGACGACTGTAAACTACTAATAAGACACGTTAGTCCCTAGCTAACGGGTCTGACCCTTTAGCCGAGCGGTTAGTGATGTCGCCTTGTGGTGGGCTAACGTGTCTTATTAGTAGTTTACAATCGTATTTTTGCGCATGTAAGCAGATGTGATATATGTCAATATTGTGTAAAAATTATCATTATAATATTACTGTCCATATTGCCCACGACTAACGATTAAGGAAACCAAAATGGCCTTTACTCGTTCAAAATCAATGTATTAATTTCTATATTGGCAAAAAAATAAATACACCAAATAATCAAAAGATAGTTCTTTTCCAATAGACACTGGCTAGTGGGGGTCAGAGGTCAGGGGTCAGCTTAAATCTCAACGACCAACCATTACAGATAAAATTCATTCTCGCTCAAAAAAGGAGCACAAAATTTTTGCAAACCGCTGGATTGTCCAAGACCTCCATGGACGAGGTTAACCACAACACGTTTTTATACTTTATAGTGAAAAAAAGTTTTTTTCCCAGCAGGTTGAAGACCCAGGTTTCACTTAACTTCTTAGGTTGATTAGAAAATAGTAGATTTTAAATGTCCCCCCCCCCAAATAGCAGCTAAATAAAGACCTGCGATCGGTCTTCCGCATTGACTGAAGTGTACAGTTTGGCTACGGTCGACTCAGATCAGTCGCTGGACGTCTCCATTGGAAAATGAGATACATTTACCATGAATGGTCACCAGTCACAAGATCTCTGCTGTCCAGCTTAGACATGGAAGGATCTTGCTGCAAGTTCGTCATGTTAAAGTTATCGTTGCCTCAAGGTGTAAAATTCAGTGTCAGAATCAAACCATCCAGATCAGAAGTTGGACATTTTGATGGGGAGCAAACTGAGAGATCCAAGTCAAAGCTGAAAAGCTGAGAGGTGACCGGAAGTTGTCGTTGTCTTTGTACAGGACAGGATAATCACAAATACGTCCTCCCTACATTTTGTTGGTGGTGGCTGGGCAGCAGGATAATGAGGTCATACCACCCAAGGCTTACTTGAGATTAATTTTACTGGTTCATTCTTTAAAACTGATGTCCAAGCTTCATTTTATCTGAAACATTATAAAGCGCCAATAAACTGCCTGAGGACAGAAGCCGATTAGGGCAAAAAAAAGTGGTGGAGGTCTGGTGGAAGATCACCCACGGGACGAACCCTTCATAAAACAACAATAACGGGGTCAAAATGTCCATTGCCAATTTCAGACTTTTAAGTTATATTCAGTCTGTTTTGATTTAAATCTGAACTCTTTTTATTTAACAAGACCCCAACTTGAGATCAACTTGATTAACAAGATCAACTTGTCTCATAACCATTGTGCTTCATTTCTTCTGTCGGTTGGGATTTTAACCAAGTCCCTGGTCCAAAGGTCAGTTTTTCTCTCACCTGGATGTGAATAGTTGTAGCGTCTTATTCATATTATTCATCAGTACCTCTGTCTTCTTACAAAGGAGCATTTGAGAATCTTTTAGAAGTTTCTAGGATCTTTGTCTTCCAAACCTAACTAAATATCACGTGAACCATCATTAAGTGTAGGAGGATAAAAACCAAAGTATTCTGTAATGCGTCGTGGTGGCATAGGGCCCAAATACGTATTTTGAAACATACAACCAAACGCTCAGTTGCCATTTGACCCTTGAGGCCTGGGGAGATTAGGACTTAAAGTCCAGTCAAACTCATGGGACATCTCCACACTGAAATGGCGGCAGGGTCTGAGCACCATCCCTGTAACCCGCTGTAGCTTAATCTCCGCTAGCGACTCTGCACCTGCCTGGCGTAGGGCTGAGGGGGTTTTCCTGCAGATGCAGGGTAACTACTCTGACTGCCATCCCAAACTAGTTTAAAACGCTGTGAGGACATTTTCACAGATTATTAACCAGTCTCGGTTTATATCACTGTGTAATGAGGCCAACCGCTCGTCTCTTGGTTGGATTTCCCGCGAAATCTGACGAAACGATTTACAGCACATGGCCACATACACAGCCACAGTTAGAGACACATGGCTGCATATCTTAAAAAACACCACCCACCACATCTCTTACTCTCCTCTGCTCCGAGTGCCAGACGCTGGATGGAGTTGCTTTTCCGCGAGAAACAACTGCTTTTCTCGACGGGGGGAGGCGCAAAAGCAACAAAAGTCCCAAACTCTAGATTTTAACAATGAAAAGTAATGCCGTTTGTCAGGATCAAACTGGTCTGTAATCACTTCTTCCGGGTGTAGACAACGTTAGATTCAGGGCTGCGGGGTATGATCCAAACTACGAGGTAAAATAGTCTCACGGCTAGATCTGGAATTTCATACAGGTATGATCCAGTGAAATATGACCACTGGGAACCATCACCACCGAGCCGCTGTAAGTCTCGCTCCAGTAGTCGTGGCCTTTACTAAAGGCCTGTGACGCTCTCTCCAGGGAAGGGCCTTGCTTAACCCGCACATGTTAGCAATCATGTTGGCTAAGCCATGTGGCCAAAACTCAACAAACTGCTCAAAAAATACATTTGAGCAGTTAAGATTTAGAGTAGCTAACTCAAAAAAGGCAAACCCTTCGATAAATATGCACTTTGCAAATCTACCAGTAAACGGCTGGAAATTTCAGCTACGCTAGAATTGAAACCCCACATATGTT
Source organism: Lampris incognitus (assembly GCF_029633865.1). NCBI lineage: Eukaryota > Metazoa > Chordata > Actinopteri > Lampriformes > Lampridae > Lampris > Lampris incognitus. The sequence continues at coordinate 8,337,515 of NC_079212.1, read as the reverse complement.
AAGCTTAATACCTACGACATGGCAACAGTGTTTAGCCGTAGTAGGAAGCAAGGGCTTAGAGGGAGCAGTGGTCAGCCGGGGAGGGAGGAGACAGGAGTTGTTTACATGTCTGGGTGGACGTCACACCTCCTCTGTACTCAGCAGAGACACACAAACACACAAACACACAAATGGCAATCAGTACACACAAACATGTATAACTGATGATCTTGCATAACTGATAGTCTTGAATCTGGATATACGATGAAAGTACTGCTGGACGCACCAAGTAGATGATGTTCAGGAGTCGAGATACGATCGATGCTAGTGATTCGACTTGCTGTTTGCCTGAAAATTGTCACCGTCGCACACACGTGTGTTTCCTTTTCGCGCGTGCGTGCGTGCAAGTACGAGGAGTACGAGAAAGACGCCGAAATAAGGCGAGGGGAGCCGAGGGATGGTTCTGGCGTGGCTCTGATTATGTAAAGAGCCTGTTCAGCACCCAGGAACTGTGTGACAGCCAGAGCCAATGATGGGGCCGCAGCAGTCCTAGGTTGCTGACCTCGCAAAACTGGCACAGGAACAAACGGCCAGGCTTTAGTTAGTTTGCGCGCACACACGCACACACACACACACACACACACACACACACACACACACACACACACACACACACACACACACACACGCACACACACACACACGTACACACACACAGATTCCTCTGGCCTCTTTCAGCCAGCTGAGACCTGGGTGGTTGCAGAGGAAGGATGGCTCAGTCACTCTATGTTCATATGTGTGTGTGTGTGTGTGTGTGTGTGTTTGCACGAGAGGTAGGGGACATGCACATGCAGCTATTGGTACATTTCCGGAGTCCGACTGGCAGTTTGAAGTAGGCTGTCGAGAGTAAAACAGGCGTTGTCATTCAGTGCTGCAGTTGTGCGGCGATTGCATCCATTAATATGTAAATCCAATGGGAAGTTTAAGAAAGCGACTTTATCGAGCCGCTGTTGTCGCCACGCCCCTGCTTAATGTTTGGCCTTTTGGCGGCGGCGGGGGGGGGGGGGGGGGCGATAGATGCGAGTGAAAAGTCGCCAGCACCTCTCCGTCTGCCTGAGGCCTCACTCACAACTGGCTGGTTGTGTTGCATTGTTCTACAGTCACCAGTACAGAGCGCAGACCTGTGAAAAGTGTACCGTGATACCTTTGCACATAGACAACACATTGCGCGCACACACACACACACACACACACACACATAGGAAGAGCGGTGCACCCCTCCCGATCTCTCTCACACACGTACGCGCCCACATACCCGTGCACTCCTACACAGAGAGCCGGGTTATCCATGAATTACCACCGTGATGTTGCCATTTCCGTCGGTCCCACGTAGAAACGCACTCGCAAGTGCTTAAACATTGTAAGAGCCTGCAAAGCCCTCGATTAATGATGTCACCGGATTCCCCGGCACATCTCGGAGCCGATCAAACCCACTCACTGGACGTCGTCAACCAGACTTGATTATCCCTTTAATGGAGGTGCCCCTCATAAAGGCGTCTGGAGACTACTTTGAATTAACTTGATTTACTAAGAGAGCACGTCAGATTACGACAGAGCACCTTTGTAGGTGACCTAGTCTGGCCCAACGGATGCGGGAATGTCACTTAGTGCTGCGATCGGGGCCGGCCAGTCGGAATCTGGTCAGACAGATCCTGCCCGTCCCTCTCCGTTGTGTTACGGAGTTCAACGTCCCCATCGGAGCACTAGAATCCGCACAACATGGATTACTACAACAACAACAACAAAAACTTGGCTCTCTCTTCGAGGCCTCTTTAACTAATTCTTTCAGCGACATCAACGGTCTTCGAAGAATAGGCATCGAACACCTAGTTTTGAACTGCCATGTCATGCCTGTTTGCCAGGCGGCCACTGTAAAAGCTTGCCCCCCCCCCCCCCCAGATATAGCCCTTCTTCTGTAGGTGCTAGTTTAGCGACTATGGCGGCGGTGCGGGCATTTCTTCTAGACCTGCAGCGGGTTTACCGCGCCACTGAACAAACAGGCCACGCTTGCGTCTCTTGTCATGGTCGCCAAGATCGCAAAGTTGGCAAATATCAACATTTTTGTACGGCGTTTTGGTCAGGACACTTCTCCACTGTTCACGTCTCCATATCGCCAACATGTAGCATATATAACGAGAGAGATATTGAGTCTGATGTGTGGAAAAACCAAGTTTATCATTTAGGTTTATTCACTGAGCATTAGGGAGGGGGCAGGAAGTGATAAGTAGTAACTTCCTCTCGCTCCTTTTCAAACTTCTGGTTTTATCTTCATCATTTTTTTTGTCCATTTGTGCTTGGCCATAACTCATAATTTCCACGTAAAAAAAAATAAATAGAATAAGGCCCAATTTATACTCCAAATGTCGGCTAGCAGACATTTGGAGCATAAACTGGGCTTAAATGTTGTGACTCGGTGGTATTTTCGAGTAGCACAGTCACCAGAAGCGGTGGCCTCCAGAACAGTGTTGGGTTCCTCCGGACTGGAAAACCCGCCTGTTTCTCTCACCGTCTCTCTCTGGTAGTGGGTTCGGGCAGACCCACCTCCCTGGCGGTCCCAGTAGGTCTGGCTAGTGAGACGGTAGGAGACCTGAACCGATGTCAACGTTTAGGCCTTAGAAGTCGACGCTGGAGTGAACAAAGCCCCGGTTGTATAATGAATAGTGTCCCATTTTTGACGAATGACGGATGTCTTGTGGTGTGATTTGTCCTCACAGGAGCGTAGGGGGGCCTTTGTCTGCCTGGGAAATGAGTCTGATAATTTTGTAATCGTATCTTAATTTCTCGTAATGGTTTTGAAGCGTTGGCAACCTCAGCAGCGGTGACTCGTAACGACGCAGCAGCCATGCCGCTGTAGTCCAGAAGACACGCCGAGGAAGAGGAGCCTTTATTTAGCCGAGTCGGGCTCAGCTCATCGCCCGTTGCTCTTGAGCTGACCCTTTGGCATCACATTATCCTCTGCGGCTCTCAAAGCGCATGAGGCACCAATTAACTGGCTTCTTAACCTTAAACGTGCTGCGTTTGACATTGTCTGGTCGGGTGGACTGAAATCGGATGAGGAGGACAGCCAGTGAAGGTCAAATCATCCAGGAAGAGCACACATACGCTCTGAATTTATCCAGTCCGTTCAGTTTTATTGATTAGCATTCCAGCGGTCAAGAAGCTGCTGACATCATGACTTAATCTCTTCATCTCCTTCTGGTCCCTACGCGTCTCTGTGTGCTCTGGCTTCCATGGTCCTGCCTTGTGTTTGTTCCTCCACTCACCGTTAATCCTAATCCATTTGGCACCGAACAACTCAATGTGGGCCAGGTGGCATTCATACCACACTGGTAGCTAACTGCTCCAAGGTATTGGCATTGATATATTTGGTAACCTGCCTCACAAGAGCTGCTTCTACTGCAGCCAGAGCAAACTGAAAATGCCCATTCTTATCTCTTTCCTCCACTGCCCAGCTGTAGTTTAGTTTAGTTTTTTTTTGGTTTTGCACAATAAAAAGGAACAGATTAGGTCATAAATCACAGTAAAATGTCTGCTAAGCATGGCTTGAATTTGAAATCAGCTAATGTGATGGATGCTAACTTCCCACTTTTATTAGTGCTTTTCAGAGTCAGTTTTAGCCTGCGTGGGTATGTGTGTGTGTAGATTTCATATGTGTGTGTATGTGTGAGTATATTTGACACATACAACTATTGGTATTGCCAAGGTATTGGCATTGATATATTTGGTAACCTGCCTCACAAGAGCTGCTTCTACTGCAGCCAGAGCAAACTGAAAATGCCCATTCTTATCTCTTTCCTCCACTGCCCAGCTGTAGTTTAGTTTAGTTTTTTTTTTTGGTTTTGCACGATAAAAAGGAACAGATTAGGTCATAAATCACAGTAAAATGTCTGCTAAGCATGGCTTGAATTTGAAATCAGCTAATGTGATGGATGCTAACTTCCCACTTTTATTAGTGCTTTTCAGAGTCAGTTTTAGCCTGCGTGGGTATGTGTGTGTGTAGATTTCATATACGTGTGTATGTGTGAGTATATTCGACACATACAACTATCGGTACCACTTACATGTACGTATGTCTGAGTTTAAGTGTACTTTTATGTGACTAGCATCGTTCCTGGCATAGTCTGATTTGTTTCCATAAGGAGCAAAGCTGCCCCATATTCCCGAGGTGATTTGTTGAGGATTATTTGCAGGTGCTGTTTCATCAATCTCTGTTTTGCTGTTTTAATGTGCTGGCCCTGCAGCCTTTCTTCCCGACACCTTCTGTAAACAAAAAGCCCAGTAAAAGCCCTTCCAGCACGGCAGCCATGCAACAGTAGTTAGGAGACTTGTTTGCTGCTAGACAATAAAAAAACCAAAACAAGGCTGATCATCTTGCAAGTCCAGTTTGATTGGGTTTGAATGCACGCCACGCGTTATTGCAGTTTGAGAGTTTTTAAAAAGGACGGTGAAGTGAAATGTTCAATCTTAACTAGACGCTGTTACTTAACTTCATTAGGAGTTGGATGGCAGCAGCTTTACTGTATTTGCAGGTAATACAACTAGAAAGAAGGGCTGACTTGCAGAAATGGCTTTTAAGTACTGTAGGTCAACAGAGACACACACAAAAAAAAGAAAAGTGAACTGCTCACCACTACAGCCATGACATCTGACACAATATTAGGGGGGGGGGGGGTGACATTGTGATTTTTTATATACATATATATTGTGATATTAAGGAAAAACAGGAGTGACAGAATTTCGCCACATTTATGCAGCTTTCACCTTCGATGGCTCCATTTGGAAAGAATCTATTGTCGTCATTGATTCAGGTGATTTTAGAGGGAGAAGTGAAGTGGTTGGTCAACACGCTGGCTGACTCAACATGACACCATTACATTCACATTATATTCATTATATTATATTCCGTTAGCCGTCACCCGTCAGTCCAGACGGCCCGTCGTTAGCACAGCATTTGTACGCTCTTCACCCACCATCACACACGTTGGCTCTTCTGTGAAGGAGTGAAAGAAGAATGATGTCTAAAGCATTCAGAAGATTATATTAGAGATTAGATTATAAATTAGTACCTGACTCGTTTTCCTATCGAGCAGTGAAAGGTTTTGAGGTAACGTGACTGACGGGCCCGGTTTGTCTTTCATTGCATGCTTGCAGGGCAAGGCGACGATTCAATATTATCATTTATCATCCGTCAACGGTTTCATATTGGGATGAAATCTGGAAATGGTCATATCACGACGCACAACTGTGACGTCTGAATGAATGAAAACGAGAATCCGTTCCCTATAATTTTTCACAAAATGAAGTCGGAAATATTTGAAGTAGTATTATTTTATAAAATAGTTTTGGTTTGATATTATACTTTACATTACCAAACAGTTCAATGTGATGAACCTCAGCTGGATTCAAAAATATGGTATTTTTGTATGTGTACGTAGATATTATGATATATATATATATATGGTATATTGGTAACAGTATTTTCCATATCGTGCGGGTCAGTTTTGCAGTGTATACATTTGGATGTGGATGCTGAGACAACATGTTGTTCAGACCTACTATCCATTTTAGTGGGTTCTTTGTATTTCTGAATCCGGTCAACTTGACTCCCTCTTCCAAAGGTCCATAAAAGGCCTTTACAGCAACTTGCCATCAAAAGTGCTACCATGTTACTGGAGTTAGCTTACTTGACGGTAGCTGACTAAGGTCACCGGGCCAAAGCTGTTACTGACAAACATCACTTCTGGTTCTCTGGTTTGTCTCTACGCTTTGGAGACACGGTGTGACCAGATGTAAGAAATAAGACGTCCAGAGGAAAGGCCTTTTGCACAAAAAGTCAGATTGTTTTCATCGTAAAAACCTCGCACGTTCAAAAATAAAAGCGACCTCACGTTTGGTCCGTTACGTTTATTCGCCAGCTCCGAAAATGTCGTCGGTCACCGATGTTTCAGGAGGAGGTTCAATTCCCTTCTGTCGAGAGGCTCTCAGAGATGTTTGGGAGTTTTTGGTGTGCAGAGGCCAGAAGACCAGGACATGTAAAACCTGAGGCAGTCTCGACATAGCATGACACCTGTCCTCGGCTGTCAAGACGGACCCTCTCACAGCACTCAGCGTGGTCTCAATTATGTCCCCCTCAAGCCTATTATAACAGACTACAGCAGAAAGGGTAAGGAGTCTCAGCTAATCGAGCTAGATCGGGATGGGACACGGAGACCACTGTGAAGGACCATCTTATCAGGAGCAGCGGCCAGGTCAGCCATGCTCAGTAAGCCCATTGGTGGGGCATTACGTCTTTGATTTGTCTGTTAAATGGATCGGGCCGGGATTAGCCACCAGGACTCCAGTGCGACACAAGATTTAGTTCTACTCAGGACCTGACAGCCAGGGCAGGCGTGTGAAGGAGAAGAAAATGGTTCACCCACCTGCTCTTTTACACTTTGTAGGTCACTCCAGTTAACCAGACCGGTCATCTAGCAGGGCAGGACCGGTAAAACGGCCCGGACGGCCCCCCCCACACACAGCACCGCAGCCTTAAACACCGAAATGAAATGTGAATTTAACGTTTAAGTATGATCCAGCTACTTGTAACGTCCACAACGTCCCAGTGAGGAACATATGATGGTGGACATCCAGCCCTTTGCCAACACTCCGTATAGCAGTGTTTCTCAACCCAATCCTCAAGGACCCCCTATCCTGCAGATTTTCATTGTAACCCTGCATAGGTAGCCCCGCTTGTACTTACTCGACCAATCATCTCGCAGCACTTAATTAGGCAAGGTGTGCAACGTCTGACAAAATTCATTGCTGATTGGTTGAATAACTACAAACAGGTACCTATTCAGGGTTGCAAAGAAAATATGCAGGATAGGGGGTCCTTGAGGACTGGGTTGAGAAACACTGCCTTATAGTATCTGTTACACCTTGGTGTCTATTTAGTTCATTTCCTGATCAGACTAAAAACAGACTTGGTGATGCAGTAACATTTACACCTTGGGTTCACGGTATCGCGGTCTCGCTTGTAGTACTGAAGTCAGTGTTGGTAAGCTTGGGTACTGGATGGGAAAGAAGATGTAGAATACATTCACATAGTGTAAGATTTAGCGCCGGAGGATATGGAAGATATCATTATCGCAACAGTCACAGGACGTTTTACGTATCGGTATAGCATATGAAGACATCTGCCGAAAAATGTAGAAATACCAGGCGTAAGCCATCATGTGAACTGTAAATGATAATATTAACCCAAAACTAGTTTTCAAATACTTCTCTTTCAATGAGAAAACTAATATCCTTTTATGAGCAATGTTAAGTAATAGATACTAGTTATCATTATCACTATCATTATTATCATATACACTACCGTTCAAAAGTTTGGGATCACCTAAACAATTTTGTGTTTTCCATGAAAAGTCACACTTATTCACCACCATATGTTGTGAAATGAATAGAAAATAGAGTCAAGACATTGACAAGGTTAGAAATAATGATTTGTATTTGAAATAAGATTTTTTTTACATCAAACTTTGCTTTCGTCAAAGAATCCTCCATTTGCAGCAATTACAGCATTGCAGACCTTTGGCATTCTAGCTGTTAATTTGTTGAGGTAATCTGGAGAAATTGCACCCCACGCTTCCAGAAGCAGCTCCCACAAGTTGGATTGGTTGGATGGGCACTTCTTTGAGCAGATTGAGTTTCTGGAGCATCACATTTGTGGGGTCAATTAAACGCTCAAAATGGCCAGAAAAAGAGAACTTTCATCTGAAACTCGACAGTCTATTCTTGTTCTTAGAAATGAAGGCTATTCCATGCGAGAAATTGCTAAGAAATTGAAGATTTCCTACACCGGTGTGTACTACTCCCTTCAGAGGACAGCACAAACAGGCTCTAACCAGAGTAGAAAAAGAAGTGGGAGGCCGCGTTGCACAACTGAGCAAGAAGATAAGTACATTAGAGTCTCTAGTTTGAGAAACAGACGCCTCACAGGTCCCCAACTGGCATCTTCATTAAATAGTACCTGTTAGAGCCTGTTTGTGCTGTCCTCTGAAGGGAGTAGTACACACCGGTGTAGGAAATCTTCAATTTCTTAGCAATTTCTCGCATGGAATAGCCTTCATTTCTAAGAACAAGAATAGACTGTCGAGTTTCAGATGAAAGTTCTCTTTTTCTGGCCATTTTGAGCGTTTAATTGACCCCACAAATGTGATGCTCCAGAAACTCAATCTGCTCAAAGAAGTGCCCATCCAACCAATCCAACTTGTGGGAGCTGCTTCTGGAAGCGTGGGGTGCAATTTCTCCAGATTACCTCAACAAATTAACAGCTAGAATGCCAAAGGTCTGCAATGCTGTAATTGCTGCAAATGGAGGATTCTTTAACGAAAGCAAAGTTTGATGTAAAAAAAAACTTATTTCAAATAAAAATCATTATTTCTAACCTTGTCAATGTCTTGACTCTATTTTCTATTCATTTCACAACATATGGTGGTGAATAAGTGTGACTTTTCATGGAAAACACGAAATTGTTTGGGTGATCCCAAACTTTTGAACGGTAGTGTATATATATATATTATTATTAATATATTGTGGTGACCCACATATATATAACGAGAGACATTCACCTAAGAGGACGGTGTACCTTTAAGGGAAGAGGCGAGGGGTCAGATAATGCACTTCCGCTTCCGGTTCAGAGTTCAGTGTCGTTGTCGAATGTATGACATGCTAAGTTGGAGCTAGTAAACTACCTTGACTACGTCTACTCTCACGTCTCCTGTCTCGTTGTTTTCTAACTCCACAATATATCATATATATTTATTATCGTATATATTTTGTGTATATATTATCATATATATTATATTGTATATTTTATATATTTATTATCATATAGTTATTATTATTATGTTATCATGGTTTATGGTATTATTACTACTTATCGGATGCAGTTATACTAGTTATACTAGTTAGTTAGTTATACTAATTATTGGGAGCAGCTGAAAGTAGCAGTAGTAGTAGTAGATACTAGTTGTCATTAATTTAGACGTGGTAATACTCGAAATTCATCCCGATACAATACCACTGAAAGATGATAACGATGATATTGAATTACTGCTCACCCCTGATTGGAATATATACAAATAAGAGTTAGAATTCATACAGATACAACAACCTCATTGATGTGGCTGGACTCTGACATCAAGTCTCTCCCAAATGAGTGCTCCAGTTAAATGCCCACAGCACCCCCCCCCCCCCACTGCTCAATACATCTGAATGCATCTCTGGCTTTAACCACAGGTCCTCATTGTGTTTTATGTCTCTCTTCTTTCTTTTTTTCTCCACAGCAGAGAGAACCCTAAAAAAGCGACGAGAGTCACATCAAGTAAGTGGCCCGTGTCTCAGAGAAGGCCGGACAAGGCCTGATTCAATCCGAGCTGACTTGCTAATTTTGACGCCGATGCTTAGTGCTTAGCTAATCTGACCAACATCTCTCCTTCTCGACGCCGGAGACGTCGCCTCTGCCGCCTTGCAACGCAAGAATGACGTGGGCTGTGGCGCGTCTCCTTTCCCGGCGCTCCTCGCAGGGAATTCTGATGCTCTGTCGGGGCATCGTCGTTTTAGTCCTTCTGAGAGAGAAAAGAGAAATGGAGAGAGATGATCCCTTCAACAGCCTTGTCCTGTAAATCCTATTACGAGGAGACAAGATGTTGTAACTCTGCTGGTTGACGATGAGCAATATCACCGTATCTGTGAAATCGTCTTCTGATGAGTCATCGTGATGACGCAAAACAATTGGGAATAGACGGCAGCCTGCGTCGTATGAGAGTTTTGCACTGTATCCGTCCCTGAGTTTCTGTGTGTGTGTGTGTCTGTGGTGACCGTGGTGTGCATATGAAGTTCAAAGTGAAAATGTCTGCTGTTATATGAATGTGTTGTGGTGTGTAGCGCAGCTCTGCAGTGTGTCTGTTGTGTTTGCTGATGCAAGCTGCCGTGGTGCAGTAACGTATGTGTGTGTGTGTTTTCAGGTCGAGATGGCGGGTTGGGCTTAGAGAGTGAACAAGTCTTCCTGACGCCTGAAGATGAGAACCCACTCAGGAGAATACTGCAGGTAGAAACTCTCTCTCTCTCTCTCTCTCTCCCTCCCTCTCTCTCTCTCTCTCTCTCTCTCTCTCTCTCTCTCTCTCTCTCTCTCTCTCTCTCTCTCTCTCTCTCTCTCTCTCTCTCTCTCAACACCACGCACACCACAGCAACAAACTCAGCCGTATTGCGTGACCTTGGATGTGAGCATATTGTAGGGCTCACCATCTCCAGGGCAAGGGTTTCGTTTCCGCCCGCTCCCAAGAGCAAGGCTCCGTGAAAAGTCGTCTAAACCGCACATCACCAACTTCTGGAATCAGGCAAGATTGCACCCAGTTCATATCTAAGGTGTGGCGCTGTGCCGTGGCTGTCCCCAATAAACGTTGGACAACAAACCCAGCAAAGATGTCAGGGTGAACATCAGCATGTGGCGTGTACACGTACACAGTCTCGTAGGTTCTTCATCAGCCGTTAGCCATGTAGCACCGAGCAGACACATGAGAGGAGCCTTTGACAAAATATAACCGATATTTTTACCTTTTATAAATACTCCTAGACTTACTGTAATGCTCCTTCACGTGGTTAGGATCGCCCTCTAGAGGACAGTGAGAGAATACTACCCCACCCCCCCACCCCCTCCGCATGCTGATGTCTTGATTTACTGTAGTCCTGCATACCTCCTTTGGTCATCTTCACTCTTTTTTATTACATATATTATGATTAACTGCATCAGCCCCCCCCCACACACACACACCGCCACTGCCCAACCGCCACCAAAACATACACATTTCAACAGACACGACAAACACAAAACAATAGGGTACATTTAAGACTAAATGAAATACATAGAGTTGTTCAAATGAGCTTAGTAAGACGAGATCTTGAATATGGTCCGAAGGGGTTTCAGTGTTTTCTAGACATGGGCTATTCATTTCCCTCCCTTTTTCCTGTTGCATTCGTTCCTTTTTAGATGTAGATCAAGGGGGTCCAGGCCTAAAGTAAGGGCTTTTGGGTCCATTCTTAGCCTTAAAGACAGACTCTTTTCTATTGGTGTGACCTCATTTTGACAGAATTTCTTTATTTTATGACATTCCCATACACAATGCAAAGATGTCCCTTAATGCTCACTGGCTTTTAAAGCAACAATCCGCTATCCAAAGGAATTGATTCAATTCCTTTGGATAGCTGTGACCTGGATGAATGAGAACATTCACAGACCACAGTCCGCTATATTTTGGTATGTGTTTTAATCAGGTTTACTCTAACTCATTTACTTAACCTTTATGTTTATCTCTTTGCAGCCCTTTAACTGGCACCAGCCAGGGATGCCCCTCAGTAAGAGGAAGCTGCTGCAGTCTCTGATGGGCCCCTATGGCCCTCTGAGTGTGTCTTACAATGGGAAGACCTGCATTCTGTTCAAAGCCAAGCGCCTGGCCATCCGCTACAGGAACCACACCTTCATAGACCTGACCGAGCGGGTCTTCAGCCCCAACTCACCCGTGGATACCAAGGGCTCCATCTGCACTAAAGAGAAAGCCACGTAAGTCAGCACAAAACGTGGAGAAGGTGGAATCAGAAGGAATATGGCTTTCATTTGCAGAGCACAATAGGTGCAAAAAAGGAGGTCGACTTGGTCAATTGCTTTGGACACTTGAATAGAAAATATCCTTGTAGTCAAAACAATCCAAGTACAGATGAGGACTTATGGAGGGCAAGTCCAAATGAGGTCTAATAGTTAAAGGTGTTGAGTCCAACTCGAGACCAATGGGACCAAAACTTATGTGAAGACTGACACCAGAACAGTACAAGTCCAAATAAACACAATGACCCTAACTGTAGTTGTCTACCATTGTAGTACAAGTCACAATTTCACTACACTGTAATATTTATTTAGGCTGTTTTTCATTTGCCAAGGAATGCATGTTTCAAATTCCGATTTTCCAAGGTTTGAGAGACATGAATTAATAATAATGACGAAAATAAGTGAATTAGATTACATTGCACTTTATTGACATCCTCGGGGGAGGTTTAATATTCATTTCCGGTTCCATTTGCCAGCTGCAGATCGATTGTTGGTGGCTCTGCTTACTTTTTAGCTTTAAACAACTTTTAGAGACTCCTTGAGACCTTTGGATTGTTTTAGTCAATTTTATGGTTTGCGTATTTTATGGATTTTTACCCGGTCATCGATTGCTGCACTGACTCCCTGCACTCCTGGTGAGAACTGTGTGGACTCAACCCTCAGCTGATGGAGCTTACTTTCTTTTCTGTGAACATGTATCAACTGGTTTAATATTACTATGCCTAAAAGCAACAAACCTCAAGGAAGTTATCCAGCGGCTCTCACATGAACTGTGAGAAAAGGACTCTCTTTTATCCGATTTTATTGATAAAGCCTCACAGTCCAAAACGATGTCAGTTATGAACTCAGCTTTCTCTGATACCATCCTCTGGGACCCATCATCTTCCATCATCCATTCCCAGCTCACAGGCTACCTGGTCAGAGGTGGTAGTCAGATGTGGCAAGATGGAAAGACCCCGAACTGCCTCGCCTCTGTCTATGAACCTCTGATGTCATTGTACCATTCTACTGGCTGATGCCATGGCTAACCCTGATGATGCCCCCGTGACCGATGTAGAACTGGTCCCTGCTCCAGTTGGGACTACTCCTGCTTCAATGGCTGCCCCGGCCGCTGCGGTGGCTGACCCATCTCGTGCTGCCACTGCCACCGCGAGTCCTCCTGCACAGGTCCCCCTGCACCATCCTCCCTGGCATTTGGGCAGGTTGATCACTCCCGGTCCAAAGGCTGCTTCCTCAGGCCAACAATTTTCATCCCCTCCCAAGACTGCCCCTGGCAGCGCTGTCAATCAGTCACCCACTCCTCTCTTCCCCCATACCACCTTGATCATTGGCGAAACATCTGTTTCATAAATGCGGTCACGTGCTGCTTTCCTGGAGCCACTACTCTTGACATCCTGGAGAAATTCCCAGGATTCCTTGATTCATTTCCAACAGTTGTGAGAGTAATAGTTCATGTCTGCTCCAATGTCACAACCCATCAGCAGTCCAAGCTGACAAAAGGTGATTACATACTTTTTTTATCTGCTCAACAGTTGTGGAAAAACCGCTTTTATTTCTGGCCCAATTCCCGCACTGGATCGCAGTGTGGGGCGTTTTAGCAGAATTCTCAGCCTTCATACCTGGCTCCAGTCCTTCAGTATAGCTCACAACATTGTTTTTATTCACAACCTTGGCTTGGTTCTGGGAGCGCTCCTCTCTGTATAGAAGAGATACTCTTCACCTGAACATGCTCGGTAGTCGCATGTTGGATGCTAATTTGCAGCATGCTCTTCTGTCTTCCACACGTGATTGACTATTTACATCACACAGGTGCCTCCCTGACCCTCTTTTTCCCCTTTGCCCATAGCAATGACTGTTGCATCCTTTGCTCACACCAGCTTCCCCTTGTGGTATGATCCTAATGCTGTTCGACCTCATCCCATTCCTGACCCTATTACCAAGACATCATTAATTCTCACCATCAGCCCAACAAACGATACGTGAATCAGTCCTATCTCCGTTTCCTTACTCAGTCCTTACAACCTACAACAAAGCAACGTCATCTGAAACTGGTTTTGTTGATCTCCAATCTTCCTTTTTGATCAAAAATGCTGAAACGTGTTGTAGCCTCCCAACTCAAAGCTCACCTCATCTCCAACAACCTGTTCTAGATGGCCGCCAACCTCTTCTAGATGGCTTGCCCCGGTTCCTGCTCTGCTGCTGTGTCTTGCACCTTTTTTCTATGGTTTATGTCAGAAAAGCACCATATCAATGGAGATACAACCACGAGGAGTTGCTGTACATCAGGAGGACGACTTTTGGCGATTTGGAACTATCTGCCAACATTTCTGCCAACATTCCAGAGGATATACTGATTGTAAACAACACTGGATCGCCACCCTGAGGAAATACCTAGCACAGGGAGACGGAGAACAGGGACGCTGTCCAGGTTCAGGAGACACTGCTATCGCCCCCACTACCGGCCTGATCTTATCAAACGTGCATTCCTACCGAAACAGTGACATTGTATGGCAATAAATTACACCTCCTACCCAACGAAAAGAACTGGGCATACAGAAACGGAAACAAGGATCAGTACAGAGCTGCCAGAGCCGTATAAGTTGCGTGAGGCAATAAGAAAAGCAAAGTGCAGCTACACAACAAAATTGGAACAACAATTCTCTTCCAGTAACTCCAGATCAATATGGAAAAATCTTAAGGAAATGTCAGATTGCAAAAACGCCCCTGCTCCCCTCCAGATAATGACTATAACCCCCCAGATAAATTAAATGAGTTTTATGCAAGGTTTGAAAAGCCTGTCCCACCAGCCATCCCCCCTCTCCCACTCCAATGCCACCCTTCTGCATCCAGGAGGATGAGGTGAGAGCAACATTCAAGAAACTGATTATTAGGAAAGCAGCAGGGCCAGATGGCATCAGTCCTGTTTTGTTGAACCACTGTGCAGCACAGTTGGCCCCAATATTTTCCACCATATTTAACACCTCTCCAAGCCAATGTACAGTCCCACAGTGTTTCAACTCTCTACCATCATTCCTGTGCCAAAGTCCTCAAAGATCACCTGCCTCAATTACTTCAGACCAGTTACCCTAACATCTGTGGCCATGAAAGCATTTGAGCGTATCATTCTGTCATACTTTAAATCTTGCACCTCCCCAATGATGGCCAATATTAATTTGACTATCAAGCCAACTGGTCTGTTGAGGATGCAGTGAGCATAGCCTGTCTGTGAATGTTCTCATTCATCCAGGTCATGGTTATCCAAAGGAGTTGAATCAAGTGCAACTGGACTTGGTATATATCCGTGAAGACGTTTCGCCTCTCATCCAAGAGGCTTCCTCAGTTTGTGCCTTTCTGACTAGACCAAGCTAGGCTGACTAGCTTGGTCTGCTAACAGGACAGCACAGAAACAGCCCTGCTTAACATCACCAATGAGCTCCTCCTCTCCTCAGACTCTGGCCACATCAGCATTTTAATCCTCCTTGACCTCACTGCAGCTTTCGACACCATCAACCACACCATTCTTCTCTCCCACCTCCCTCAGCATCACTGTTACTGCCCTCTCCTGGTTAAAGTTATATCTCACAAGCAGTCAACATTTCATCAGCATGAACAACTGCACCTCCTTCACCGCTCCTTTGTCCCATGGCATCCTCCAGGGTTCGGTGCTTGGTCCTTTCCTGTTCATCCTTTACATGCTCCCCCTTGGTAAAATCATACCTTGTCATGGTCTTCACTTCCACTGCTATGCAGATGACATCCAGCTCTACATCTCCACTAAATCCATCACCACTACAATTTACTCCGGTCTGACCAACTGCCTCACTGAAATTAAATCATGGCTGCAAGCCAACTTCCTCAAACTAAATTGTGATAAATCTGACATGATCATCACCGGCCCCAAATCCCTTACCAAAACCACTCACAACTTCTACCTCGCACTGGATTAGTCCACTCTGTCTCCCTCGCCACACATCTACAACCTTGGAATCATTTTCGACAGCAACCTCTCCTTTGAACACCACATCAATCAAATCACCAGAACGGGCTTTTTCCACCTAAGAAACACAGCTCGTCTCCGCCCATCATTCTCCTTCTCTGCTGCCGAAACTTTGATCCATGCTTTCATCACATCCAGAATTGACTACTGCAACAGCATTCTCTATGGCTCATCAGCCAAAGTCCTAAACAAACTCCAGTACATCCAGAACTCTGCTGTTCACCTGCTCACCCACTCCCGCTCCTGTGACCACATCACCCCTGTCCTCCAGAACCTCCGCTGGCTCCTTGTCCCACAACGGATCCAAATCAAAGTCCTTCTCCTCATTCCCCATGCCCTCCTTAACCAGGCCCCCTCCTACCTCACCAGCCTGCTCCTCTACCATTCTCCTTCCCACAGCCTTTGCTCCTGCGATGCCAACCTCCTGTCTCCGCTATATAGGACCAAGCACCGGGCCTGGGGTGGCAGAGCCTTCTTCATAGCTGCCCCCCCACCCCCACCCCCCGTCTGGAACTCTCTCCCCAAACACATCAGAGACTGCACCAATCTCTACATGTTCAAATCATTAATCAAGACTAAACTATTCAGAATTGCTTTTAATGTATGATTAATTTTGTGTGTTACATGTTTTTGGTGTATTGCATTTATCTTTATTTCATCTTATGTAAAGCGTATTTGTGTACCTTGAAAAGCACTATACAAATAAAATGTATTATTATCATTATCATTATTATTATTGTTGTTGTTATTATTAATCATTAAAGAAACAAAATTAAAGTCTTGTACTCGACCGGTCTTGAAAAATTACCGCGGGTCCACACTGTCCAAGACCGAGTCATGTCCGAGTCATTATGCAGTGAAGTCTCAGACAAGGCCGAGACCTTTAAAATGTGGACTCAAGACCGAATCAATACTCGGGTACTACAACCGTGCTAGAAAGATCCAATATATAACTCATATGCTATAGTACAGCACAAAACGTACGGGACCTCACATAAAGTGGAGGTCAACTTTCTTTTGTGACAGCACACTAAACCCAAACACCAACATACACGTTCAGATTCAGACTTGTTCCAGGGTAGCAATACTGGCACAGTTAGAAACAGTCATTTGATCTAATGTATGGTAGTAATCCAATGAGACCAGAGTCCTGTGGGGCATTAATAGCTGACTTATGACAAGTCAGTAGATGTCTCAGTAAGTACGGGAGGTGGAACTAATCTACTCCTATATTTTCGTAATGTGTGTGTGTGTGGTTATAGTGTGTGTGTTTGTGTTAGTGTAGATAGCGGGACCGAAAACTAAAGCATTTATGATCCTAATTCTTTTTGGAGGTGGTAGGTATTGTCTCAGAGAGTAAGGGAAAAATCCCAGAAAATTAAAATTATGCATAATTGCATAATTGTGCAAAATATGCATTTTTCTAAAAATGGCAAAAAACCGCTTTTCTCGGCATGTCAGATGATTCTGAGCATCTTTGATTTTTTTCACCTACATAAAAAAAATTTTTTCTGGGACTTAGAAATGTTTTGGCATTATGCAAAATATATACATTTTTGCAAAAATGCACTTATGATCCTAATTTTTCTTGGAGGTGGTAGATATTGTTCCAGAGAGGACCAGAAAAATAGCAGAAAATTAAAATAATTATGCATAATTATGCATAATTATGCAAAATAAGGATTTTCTAAAAATGGCTAAAAACCACTTTTCTCGGCATTTCAGATGATTCTGAGCATGTGGGGGGAGGGAGTTGGAGTGGGGGGGGTTTAGGGGCAGGGGGAAGGCGGTTAGCTGGCAGGATGAAGAGGAGGGAGATTTAGACGGGTGGATAACCAGACCGCTACATTGTAGCGGGGTTCTTCTAGTGAATATATAAAACAGAACTGACCTACGCTGGCCTTCCATTCGATGCCTGCCGGGGCAGGATACAGCCACCTGCGACCCTGAATTCAAATAAGTGGCTCTAGATAATTGCATAGATTTGATTGTCTTTTGATTATGTTTCACCACAGGCTCTCGTTACGGTTCGGCGACGTGGAGGACTTACGAGGACTGGTCATCAGGTAAAAACCTGCTCTCCTACACGTCAAACAGTTTCAGTCGCCATGATCTCGGTAATACAATACCGCCTCAAGACTCCCGATCAGGAGATGCGTACGGCTTTATGAGCATACACGTGGACCAGACCCGTTATGACGTCACACTCTGTCCCACCAGGCTCCAGATGTCCAACACCTTCTATGAGGCAGCTGGTCAGAACTGGTTCACCCTGGATAGTGTCCACATCCACTACAACTGGACCCAGGAGGCGACGTTTAATGCCAGCGAGGTCTACGCCCCCGCCACCTCATCCTACCACTGCCAGCACGTCAGCAGCCTGCACAAATACGACACCCTCCTGGTGCCCAGCTCCCACACCGACACGTCTGCCAACTGGCACATCACCTTCACAGATTTTCAGGTACGATGTTATAATGTTGGGAGGGTCTTGAACGCAATCTCTGAACTTAGTCTTCTGCCTGATGTGTGTGTGTGTGTGTTTCTGTCACACACAAATTTTGAACATCAAATCAGTTAATTGAGATGGCGTGTGTAACTGGGGAGAAAATTGTCCCCAATTTGACTTCACTGCAATTACATGTCGAATGATGTAAAGCGGTTTCTGCCTTCGTTGGGGGGTTAGTTTAAGGTTAGGGTATCATTATCGGTATGTTGTCATGCCAACGGAGCGAATCGCCCTCTCCGCCAGTTGTTGGTGATCTGGCGGTGTGTGTGTCATGTAACGTTCAACAATCTGATTAGACGGACACGCCACTTGCTGGTCTGGTTTCAGCTGGACCAGTATAGCGGACATGCCTGTAAACAATGACTCACATCGCCTTAACATTCCACAGAAATTCCGTTACCTACCAACACGGGGATCGGCGGTTCGAATCCCCACGTTGCCTCCGGCTTGATCGGGCGTCCCTACAGACACAGTCGGTCGTGTCTGCGGCTGGGAATCCGGATGTGGGTGTGCGTCCTGGTCGCTGCACTAGCGCCTCCTCTGGTCGGTCGGGCCACCTGTTCGGGGCGGGAACTGGGGGGAATAGCGTGACCCTCCCACGCGCTAAATCCCCCTGGTGAAACTCCTCACTGTCAGGTGAAAAGAAGCGGCTGGCGACTCCCCATGTATCGGAGGAGGCATGTGGTAGTCTGCAGCCCCCCCCCCCCCCCGGATTGGCGGAGGAGGTGGAGTAGCGACCGGGACGGTTCGGAAGAGCGGGGTAATTGGCTGGATACCATTGGGGAGAAAAGGGGGGGGGGCATTCCACACAAAAAAATAGAACATGTGGTTCCTGAATCTTTCTCCCTCTCATTTCTACACTGCCTTGTTTCAACTCTTGTCCGTGAGGTTCAGAGTTTGGGGAGCGCGCCTACTGGGTCCGATCGGTCACTGCCGGGGCCAAGTTTGCTTCTCATTTGCGTAAAGCTGGGGGAAAAAAAATGTCTACTTTTTGCCGCTCCAGTTGTCTGCCTCACCCCGTTGTCGATCCCAGGATCCCACGTGCATGACTGCCTCCCGTTTCCATAGAAAATGAACTGAGAGCCGAGGCTTTGCCCGCCTCGCTCTGCTGACATGCAAATGACCTGTAAGCCACCAGGGAATTTAAGTCGGCGTGGTCTCCCCAAAAAACCATGTGTGTGAGCGTGTGTTGACTGGTTTGCAAGGTCTTATTGTGTGTGTGTGTGTGGGTGTGTGTGTGTGTGTTGACTGGTTTGCAAGGTCTTATTTTTACTCTAAGCCTGTTTGTCTGTAAGTCTGTCCATGTGCTGTCCATTTAGCCTTGTGGGCCGTTTCCACCTGTCCATATATTTGCCTCCTCCCCTTCCCCGCTGTGCCTGGCAGGAGCCAATTGTCCTCTTTAATTCATCCTAATCCCATCTTTCCATTCTCCCTGCTGTCTTCCCAGATCCAGGCCTTCAATGTGCAGTCGGATAAGTTCGCGTCGGCCAGCGACTGTGCCACCTTCCTGACACCGGCCATCCTCATGGGTCTGGTGACCTCCCTGATCCTGCTCCTGGTCCTGGCCTACGCCCTACACATGGTGGTCCACCTCAAGCACATCGACCGCTACGAGGAACACAAAGCCACTGTCTACTTCCCCCGCAGTCCAGAGGCAGAGCTACCGGACAAGAACAGCCTGTGAGGGCTGAAAGAGAAAGAGAGAACGACAACGGAGGGGGCGGGGCGGGGTGGGGTGGGGCAACTATATAGGGAGAGGGAGAAGGGCGCAGAGGAGGGTGCAAGTGTGTAAAGAAGAAAAAAAGTATCCAGCACAGATATTTCTTTGACAAAATAACACGTTTTTGCCTGTTCACACAAAACCATCTATCGGAGTCTTTCAGTAAACGAGGATGTGCTTGGATACTTCCTCTTCATCGGCCTGCACCCCGATGTCTCTTTCTTTTCTTGACTTTTTTTTTTTTTGTCCCACTTCGGCGAATGGATGTTCTCTCTCCTCTCTCCCAGAGACAGTCCGTGACCCCTAGTATCAAAGGTCACAGAAGCACCCCCGGGCCCTGAAGGGCAACAGCATATTTGAGCCTTTTTACCCCAGCCAGGTGTTTAAAACCTCAACAAGACTGGTGACTGTGGCTAATACAGCTAATATCAAACCTTCCTGGTTCTACTGTATTACGTTGCTCGCCAAGCATCATATTACAAGCTTCCCCATCTAACACACTGAAACTTTCCGGCTTCCAGTACAGTGAATTTATTCTGTTACAGCTGCGAGGAATATATACTTCAAACAGCCGACTTAGCTGAAATAGCCGTATTAGCTGCATGTTATGATAAGTTGATCAGTTATTTGGGCTAGTACAGTGTTTCCTGATGTTACGGATTACCTTAGAAAACAAAAAAATGTCTTGCATGAGTTCCAGCTTGAATCAATAAGACGCGGAGGAAAATTAGGAGGCGCCCGGAAAGTTATTTTCTGGGGTGTCACGGAGAGTTGGAAGTATTGGGAACCACTGGTCTAGCATCTGGCTGGAGCGAATTAACCAGCACCACTGGCCCTTCAGAGCCTCCGGGGTCCCTCACCCTGACCCCCCGGACAAGACTGCTGCTTGGGACTTAACTGTGAAACGGCCTTTTACGGACCAGCCAGACAACTGGGGGACGGGGGGGCTCTTCAAACTTAGCACAACACTTGTTAGCCGCGCGGGTGCTAACAAAAAACTCTTTAAAAGACTTACTATAAGGAACTATGCTGCACAAAGATGGCCTGTCTGACTGGCTCTGGCGTGGACGCCGCGAGAGTCGAAAGTGTTTGGACGCGGGGAGGCTGTGGCTCCCCCGTCCACAGTACCGGGTTTGACTGCCAAAGTGATGCTGCAGAGGAGTCGCCATGACACGTGGCGGTGGACAGTGTGCGACAAATGTGGACGTGGAGAGCAAAGAAGTCACAGCTATGTATAGAGACAAAAAACCTACATTCATGTACAGAAGTGTCACTCTGCGGTGGTCTTTTTTTTATATACGGTGTAATCCTGAATTATGATTAGGTACAGGCCCACTATGCTTATCCTCATAACCAAAAGGATATACAAAGCTGTAGATACATTAAGATCGCTATATGATCATAGCTGTTTACTATCTTCAGATATCGCACAACTAATAAACATAGGTACAAGTAAGACATTGTGCTATGAGGACCGGTGAGAGTATCAATGCGTTTGAGTTTTTCTACCAAGTATAACATACTGTATTACACTGTCTGTCTTATATTTTTCCCGAGCCGGGCCAGACAACGCGACGACCCTGTTCCGTCCAGCTGTGAATCACAGCACAGACTCGAACCGATAGAAGGACGATACTATGGAATGCCGTCCGCCCACCGGAACTTATAGAGGCCATTATTATTCCAGAAACCACACTAGCAGCAGTAACAGCATCAGTAAAAACCTTACTACTGATAAAAAAAAACACTCAGCATGACAGTAAATAGATATCTTAACATTCGATATGGCAGTTCTGTCAATCTGTAGCAGTGTGAAATGTGTTCTTTGGTCATAAATGTATCCTACAAACTATGAAATAAGTGGAGGCGGTTTGTCCATGGACCAACTTGATGTAGATTGAACAATAAATGGTATTCAGAGGAACAGGTGGTACTGTGTTGCAAGCGTGCCGGTTTTTGCACATTTCTCGGTAGGTTTTGCCACGAATAGCCACGTCGCTTCTGAGTGAGGCGTAATTGTACTATCACCAAAAAATATTTACTTCAATGATACTGCATCCCCCCCCCCCACACATGAGCTCGTGGTAAATTGTTGCCGACACACGACTCTTCATCCCAGAATTTGAAGCTGTGCCAACGCTGTCTGCTCTGTGCGTCCTCTCCTGAGTGCCATCTGCTCCCTCCTATCACCTTTCCTTTGACCTAGCATGTCAAACATCCCTCGCTGAGGTAGTTTATCTCTCGGCACCGCTCCAGTCACACACCGTCGTGCACCATCATACAAACTCTCATGGCCAATCACGAAGGGAGATAAAATGACTGTGACCTTATGTCGCCCTCCTCTGATTTGACGATAAGCTTCAAGCCTTGACTCATATTCTAAACTCTTCTTTGTGTCTGCAGACTGGATATTAAGGAGAAGGAGAGCATTGCCAAATTGCAAAATTATAAAAATCATTTGAAATTTTAAACTAGGGCAATATTACTATGCATTGATAGGAGCTGTTAAAGCACAGCTCAGTTAGCCTCATAGCTGACTTGGTTTCCTCGAATAACTTTGACTGCAATTTCAAGGGTATAACTGCAAGTGCTGGAGAGCAGAACTGGTCATAGATGTAAAAGGTGAATAACTTCCACTATTTAAACCTAATCTCTAATGTGAATTTGTGTAGATGTGTAATTTAAAATTTTTTTTGATATACTTTAATGATCCCCATAGGGAAGCTACACTCTTCATTTAACCCATCCTAGCTGTGTAGCTAGGAGCAGTGGGCGTCCGCCGTGCAGCGCCCGGGGACCAACTCCAGTTCTTCTTTCCATTGCCTCGGTCAGCGGCAAAGACAGGAGTATGAACCCGAACATGCGTGTCTTCTTGATGGTGGGGGAAACCGGAGCACCCGGAGAAAACCCACCGCCGACACGGGGAGAACATGCAAACTCCACACAGAGGACGACCTGGGGTGACCCCAAGGTTGGACAACCCCGGGGTTCGAACTCAGGACCTTCTTGCTGTGAGGCGACAGCGCTAACCACTGTGCCGCTGTGCCGCCCAGTGGGTATGCATACTGATGAGGATGTGAAATGTCAGAATGCCCCCATCACAAATTCAACTCTACTTAAATCCACTAAATTTTATGATTTTCTATTCCCAAGAGATTGAATATTTTGTGTTCCCCATTACTGACACCAGAAAGCTCAGGACCATAACCAGAAGTAATTTCTTCTTTCCTCTGGATGGACTCTGTGGAGACTACGGGCCTACCAACCGGAAATTATTCCAACCTCTATGTACGTCCCGGCTATGCATGTCTCTCGTTGAAAGTCTTTACAGACCTAAATGATCCTGATAGTTTGACTTATTATGGCAGTCCATTGATCACTGAGGGAGAAATTCCTCCTTTTGTCCAAACCCCTTCCACAAAGGGGAGAGTGCATATAGGGTCAACTAAAGCACAGTACGTCAAGAACTGGTTTGGTATCTTGCATGAGTAAACTTCAGACAGGTGGATGCTTGCTGTGATGGGGGCTTGAACACGAGCTTTCCAGTCTCTTCCTTCCAGTCTCTTCAGCATCACCGCACATGCCAGTTCTTCTCTGGAAGCAGCTGTCTGCCCTCAGTGTACATGTATACATACCACAGTGCTCAGATATTTGGATAGGATGGGATGTCGGGTGGACATTACCGGGATCCAGAATCACAAGGAACTGAGAGGTCCATGTAGATATAGCGGCAAATGGACAAATAATGTATGGAGCAATCAGAGCCATTGGTCATCTGGCTAATACCTCAGATGTTCAACATTCAACTGATAGAATCTACTACGACTTTTGGCTGCTCCCATTAGGGGGCGCCACAGCGGATCATCTATTTCCATTTCTTCCTGTCTTCTGCATCTTCCTCTGTCACACCAGCCACATGCATGTCCTCCCTCACCACATCCATAAACCTCCTCTTTGGCCTTCCGCTTTTCCTCTTCCCTGGCAGCTGCATATTCAGCATCGTTCTACCAAGATACCCAGCATCTCTCCTCCACACATGTCCAAGCCATCTCCATCTTGCCTCTCTTTTTTGTTTGTTTGTTTTCTTGTTTCATGCATGTCTTTTTGATGGTGGGAGGAAACCAGAGCACCTGGAGGAAACCCATGCAGACACAGGGAGAACATGCAAACTCCACACAAAAAAAGGACTTGGGACGGCCTGGGGTTCAAACCCAGGACCCTCTTGCTGTGAGGCAAAAGTGCTAACCACTGGGCCATCGTGCCACCAATCTTGCCCCTCTTGCTTTCCAAACCGTCCAACCTGAGCGGTCCCTCTAATATACTCGTTCCTAATCCTGTCCTTCTTCATCACTCTCAATGAAAATCTTAGCATCTTCAACTCTGCCACCTCCAGCTCCTCCTCCTGTCCTTTCATCAGTGCCACTGTCTCCAAACCATATAACATAGCTGGTCTCACAACTGTCTTGTAAACCTTCCCTTTAACTCTTGCTGGTACCCTTCTGTCACAAATCACTCCTGACACTCTTCTCCACCCACTCCACCCTGCCCACACTCTCTTCCACACTCCCCGTTATTTTGAACAGTTGATCTCAAGTATTTAAACTCATCCACCTTCATCACCTCCACTCCTTGCATCCTCACCATTCCACTGTCCTCCCTCTCATTCACACATATGTATTCCGTCTTGCTCCTACTGACTTTCATTCCTCTTCTCTCCAGTGCATACCTCCACCTCTCCAGGCTCTCCTCAACCTGCACCCTACTCTCACTACAGATCACAATGTCATCTGTGAACATCATGGTCCATGGAGACTCCTGTCTGATCTTGTCCTTCAACCTGTCCATCACCATTGCAAACAAGAAAGGGCTCAGAGCCGATCCTTGATGTAATCCCACCTCCACCTTGAACCCATCTGTCATTCCAACCGCACACCTCACCACTGTCACACTGCCCTCATACGTATCCTGCACCACCCCTACATACTTCTCTGCCGCTCCTGACTTCCTCATACAATACCACACCTCCTCTCTCGGCACCCTGTCGTATGCTTTCTCTAAATCTACAAAGACACAATGCAACTCTTTCTGGCCTTCTCTATACTTCTCCATCAACATTCTCAAAGCCAACATCACATCTGTGCTGCTCTTTCCTGGCATGAAACCATACTGCTGCTCGCTGATCATCACCTCTCCTCTTAACCTAGCTTCTATTACTCTTTCCCAAATCTTCATGCTGTGGCTGATCGACTTTATACCTCTGTAGTTGTTACAGTTCTGCACATCACCCTTACTCTTGAAAATCGGTACCAGTGTGCTTCTTCTCCACTCCTCAGGCATCCTCTCACTTCCCAGGATTGTGTCAAACAATCTAGTTAAAAACTCCACTGCCATCTCTCCTAAACATCTCCATGCCTCCACAGGTATGCCATCAGGACCAACTGCCTTTCCACTCTTCATCCTCTTCATAGCTGCCCTCACTTCCTCCTTGCTAATCCACTGCTCTTCTTGATTCACGATCCCCAATCATCCAGCCTTCTCTCTCTCTCATTTTCTTTATTCATCAGCCCCTCAAAGTACTCCTTCCACCTTCTTAGCACACTCTCCTCGCTTGTCAGCACATTTCACTCTCTGTCCTTGATCACCCTAACTTGCTGCACATCCTTCCCTGCTCGCTCCCTCTGTTCAGCCAATCGGCACAAGTCCTTTTCTCCTTCCTTAGTGTCCAACCTGTCATACAACTCACCATACACCTTTTCCTTTAGCTTCACCACCTCTCTCTTCGCTTTACGCTGCATCTCTTTGTACTCCTGTCTACTTTCTTCATCTCTCTGACTATCGCACTTCTTCTTTACCAACCTCTTCTTCTGTATACTTTGCTGTACTTCCTCATTCCACCACCAAGTCTCCTTGTCTTCCTTCCTCTGTCCTGATGACACACCAAGTACCTTCCTAGCTGTCTCCCTCACTATTTCTGCAGTGGTTGTCCAGCCATCTGGCAACTCTTCACTACCACCCAGTGCCTGTCTTAACTCCTGCCTGAACTCCACACAACAGTCTTCCTTCTTCAACTTCCACCGTTTGATCTTCAGCTGTGTCTTCACTCGCTTCCTCTTCTTGGTCTCCAAAGTCATCCTACAGACCACCATCCGATGCTGCCTAGCTACATTCTCCCTGTCACCACCTTGCAGTCTCCAATCCCTTTTAGATGGCGCCTTCTACATAAGATATAGTCCACCTGTGTGCACTTTGCTCCACTCTTATACGTCACCCGGTGTTCCTCCCTCTTCTTGAAATATGTATTCACCACAGCCATTTCCAACCGTTTTACAAAATCCACCACCATCTGTCCTTCCACATTTCTCTTCTTGACTCCATACCTTCCCATCACCTCCTCATCACCTCTGTTCCCTTCACCAACATGCCCACTGAAGTCCGCTCCAATCACCACTCTCTCCTCCTTGGGTACCCTCTCCACTACTTCATCCAACTCACTCCAGAGTTTTCTTTCTCTTCCATCTCACACCCAACTTGCGGGGCATATGCGCTGATAACATTCAGCAACACACCTTCGATTTCCCACTTCATACTCATCACTCTGTCTGACACTCTCTTCACCTCCAGCACACTCTTGACATCCTCTTCCTTCAGAATTACCCCTACCCCATTTCTCCTCCCATTCGCACCATGATAGAATAGTTTGAGCCCACCTCCGATACTCCTGGCCTTACTCCTCTTCCACCTGGTCTCTTGCACACACAGCATGCCTACCTTTCTTCTTTCCATCATGTCAGCCAGCTCTCTCCCTTTACCAGTCATAGTGCCAACATTCAAAGTTCCCACTCTCACCTCCACACTCCTACCCTTCCTCCTCTCTAGCTGCCTCTGGACATGCCTTCCCCCTCTCCTTCTCCTTCACCCAACAGTAGCATAGTTTCCACCGGCACCCTGCTGGCCAACAGTACCGGTGGCGGTCATTGACAACCCGGGCCTCGACCGATCCGGCATAGAAATCCGATTTATGATCCGAAATCACATAATATGAATCATGAATACAGAAGACGACAAAAGACAGAAGACGACAAAACCTCAATTCTCTAAGCTGTGGCTAAAAAATAAGTGGGAGTTGGTGCACTTCAAATCTACAAGACACTAGTATCCAAATCATTATGCATTAAGTGTTTACTTTTAAAGAAAATCAATACAATAATAATTTGTGATATTGGGCCATACAAACGAACTTGACGTGACTTGACAGTAATGGTCATTAGGCTATTTCAATAATTCAGACGCATGTCTTACCGCAAATGGTCACAAGATGGCAGTGTGGTCACACCATTCTTCGTGAAAATATTTGCTGCGTTATATTAGTTGGATCACGAGATGGTTAAACAGTTAATTCACATTAATTCAGACATGTGCAGACCCAGGGAGAATTATATTGAAGTAGATTGAATGAATTCCTAAGAATTTAGGACCTTCGATAAGGTGGGCTCTATCTGTGTATCTGTGTGTGCGTGTGCGCATGTGTGTATGGATGTGTGTGTGTGCGTGTGTATGTGTGTGCGTGTGTATGTGTGTGTGTATGTGTGTGTGTGTGTGCGTGTGT
The DNA here is from genome assembly GCF_029633865.1 of Lampris incognitus. Taxonomy (NCBI): domain Eukaryota; kingdom Metazoa; phylum Chordata; class Actinopteri; order Lampriformes; family Lampridae; genus Lampris; species Lampris incognitus. Next base: position 8,310,000 of record NC_079212.1, on the reverse strand, counting down.
GAGAGTGAGAGAGAGAGATTTGAATTGTGTGTGTGTGTGTGTGAGAGAGTGTGAGAGAGAGAGAGATTTGAATTGTGTGTGTGTGTATGTGCGTGTGTGTATGTGCGTGTGTATGTGTGTGTGCGTGTGTGTGTACGTGTGTGTGTGCGTGTGTATGTGTGTGTGTATGTGTGTGTGTGTGTGCGTGTGTGTGAGTGAGAGAGATTTGAATTGTGTATGTGTGTGTGTGTGCGCGCGTGTATGTGTGTGTATATGTGTGCGTGCGTGTGTATGTGTGTGCGTGTGTGTGTGTGTGTGTGTGAGAGTGAGAGAGAGAGAGATTTGAATTGTGTATGTGTGTGCGTGTGTATGTGTGTGTGTGTATGTGTGTGTGTGTGCGTGTGTGTGCGTGTGAGAGAGAGAGAGAGAGAGAGAGAGAGAGAGACAGAGAGAGAGAGAGAGAGAGAGAGAGAGATTTGAATTGATCAATTCAAGTCATTGTCCTGTCGCCGTCATGTGGTGAGGGGAGAACTCTTTCACGCTGTGAAAGCGTTCTTGTCTTGTGTGGAGACAAGATTAAATCTTCTTCCTGTCATCGATGGCGATGATGACCTGGAAAGGTCGTTAAGTGGGCCCATGTCCTGCTGTGAATCTGATAACCTTGTCTGGTTAATATCAGTTTGGCACCTTCCAAGACAAGTCAATTTTATAGCCCATTATCACAAATTACACATTAGCCTCAGGGGGCTTTACAGCAACACAACATCCCGTCCTTAGACCCTCACATCGGATAAGGAACAACTCCCTGAAAAACCCTTTAACAGGGAGAAAAAATAAGACGAAACCTCAGGGAGAGCAACAGAGGAGGGATCTCTCTCCCAAGACGGACAACGTGCAATGTTGTCGTGTGTACACAATTTACATAACACAACATTGAAACAGGACAACAGAATTATAATGGAATCATAAGATACATGAAGAACATGATGAGGAGGGTGCCAAGCAGTATCCAGATGCCACCGGAACAGCCCAGGACCCGAGCGTTACCATGGAGACCTGGGAGGAGGACAGACTACACGCGCACACAGGGGAGACTCACATCACACCATTCACATACACAGGAGAAGAGAAAGGAGAAGACATCATCCAGAGAGAGAGAGAGAGAGAAAAGACATGTGAAAGAAGACAACAGTTTACTCCATCATCTCGTCGGCAGAACAGCGCTTGGCGAATCCACTTCCAGACAGCATCTGGATGTGGGCCACTTCAGGCAAGGATGCAGCACCGATGGCCTTCTTCTGGCCCTGACAAAATGGACGTGAGCCTGAAGTGGCCCATGTGTATAATAGCAAATATGCCAAATCAAATGTGGGCTTTTTTTTTGGCAAAGATGCGGCGCTCTCGGCAACATGTGATCTGGATGTGACCCTGAAGTGGCCCTTGTGGTAAATGGTGAATATGGCCCAAATATCACAAAACAAATATGAGCCACCTTTGGCAAATATGTGACACATGTGGCATTGCTATGGCTTGGTTCTGGCCCAGATCTCGCAAACCGGAGCGGACCGCCCGAGTGCCATCATTCCATGTGGTATGTGGGCCGGATGAAAGTGTCGGGTGAGGGACTGGTCCGGGCCACAGCAGTTTTGCTATCTGGGAGCCGAGACTCAAAGGACTCAACAGACTCTCATTGTCTGATGGCAGCAGGCAGGTTATTCCACAAGAACGGGGCCTGGTAGGAAAAGGCCCCGCCACCAGCGGACTTCTTCTTAACATGGGTACACACAGGGGGCGCTGTATTTTGAGAGCGGAGAGCTCGAGACGGAATACATGGTTTAAGGAGATCAGATGGGTAAGATGGGGCCAGCCCATTTAGGATTTTATAGGTCAGCAGTAGCACCTTGAAGTCCGACGTAACGTGGATAAGAAGCCAGTGAAGGGAGGCAAGAATTGGTGCAATAAGGTCACATTTTCTAGCTTTAGTTAGGATTCTAGCTGCAGCATTCTGAACCATCGTCGTGCGAGGTGAATAGGAGGCCACTTGTGTGTGAGCGTACCCTTGTGTATACAAAGACAGAATGTCACATTAAACCACATAATGCTTCTGGAAGAAACCCAGACTTGTGTAAACTACTAATAAGACCCAGTGTACTGCACCACAAGGCGACATCACTAACCGCTCGGCTAAAGGGTCAGACCCGTTAGCTAGGGGCTAACGTGTCTCATTAATAGTTTAATTTATTACCAAATGGCCGCAGCCAGAGCAGCAATTAACGGCATCAGCATGGCTTAAATAGTAACAACTACCCCATCAGGGGGGGTCGTTTTGTGAACACAAGTGACAGCAGTTTTAACTGATCGTGTCGTCTTAAAGTTAACGTCCATTTCGCCGCGTCAATCGGCTCCTCTTAAGTACCTATGCTGGCCACTAGAGGGTAGTGATGCCGAAACTGTCAGGTTATTCCCCACGGAGTGCGCGCAACTTCCGCCCTGGGCTATACTTTCGCAAAGACCTGAGAGCGACGCTTAGTAGGAGGCGCCCACGGCTGGTGTGTGGACCCACGGAGGAGGACGTTACCAAGGTGAGGACATGCCAAAATCTAGCCCGAAACTTATGTATGGAACCACGGAGGACCGCAAATAACGTTACAGAGGCGAAGACATGCCATAGCATAGCTAGCTAGCTATATAGTTAAGCCTATTTTTATTCACGACACTTTTGGGATGTGACTAATCCCTGGAACATACTCGCTACTTGCTGGTCTTTCTCACCGAGCACCGCCTTGCTCCACCTACGCGCGCAGCACAGGTCTGGACGTTTTTGGTGCTTGTTTATGTTACACTCGTATCCCGCTCGACACAGTTCTTGTGTGTCAGGAACAGTTCGTTTATTTATCACAAAGAAAGCATTTTACACCGTGAGCGCCTCCATCCGCACGCTGAGTCTGCTGAATGGATGCGCCCGCCTTCTCTCTTCTAGAAGCGTCTTTCATGAGATTGTGGTCTCTGCTGACGCCTAGTGGCCGTTACGCAAATAACAACAAACTAAAAGTCGTTTTACCAATAGGCAAGTATAAACAAAATATTGTCTCTTTTACAGGTACTCTATAGCAAAAGGTAAGTATAACGTACAGGTGACATCTGGGGTATGTGTTCAGGTAAGTAAAATTAGGTAAGTCCAAAACAATCTCCTTAAAGGTTAGGTAAGTATAAAACAAGACGTATTCTCCTTACAGGTCCTACATTTACATTTGGAGCCTGTGCTTCTAATGCCTGCTTCCTTTTTCCTCTTAATTTTTTTTTCCGGCCCCTCCTTTACTTTTTGGCCTTTTCTCGTCCATGGCTTTCACTGGCCATCTTACTGCTGCGCGCTACTTTTGCATTAGTCTAGCGGTTAATGCGCATTAACTAACTTGGTTGTGATTGGCCAGTGAGCCCGGTCCCAGAACACGTACGCCGCACGCGCTCATGCGCACCTTTGACAGTCCACCGGCCTTCTAAATACAAATTTTAGGCGTGTTTAGCCCTGTTTAACCCACTTGGGGAAGTGCAGAGCAACTCCAGTTTGACTGGTACGAATGACAGAGAAATGTTAAGGCTCTGCAGCTACTTCATGCTAAGGTTAGCTAAGCTATTTTCAACTTTTTTGCTGGGAATGACAGGCGAGGCAAAGTTAGTGGAGCAGGTAGAGGCTGTTGTCTTCTCAAAAAGAATGAAAAGCAACGGGCACATGCATGGTGAAAATTCTCAATGTTTCATGACTTTCATGTAAATCTATAACTTGTTGGTCACTAACAAAATATGGATTTAGTTAAATAAAAAAAAAAAGGTGTTCGGGTAGCATAGCAGTGTATTCCATTGCCTACCAACGCAGGGATCGCCGGATCGAATCCCTGCGTTACCTCCGGCTTGGTCGGGCGTCCCTACAGACATAATTGGCCGTGTCTGCGGGTGGGAAGCCGGATCTGGGTATGTGTCCTGGTTGCTGCACTGGTGCCACCTCTGGTCGGCTGAGGCGCCTGTTCAGGGGGGAGGGGGAACTGGGTGGCATAGCGTGATCCTTTCACATGCTACGTCCCCCTGGTGAAACTCCTCACTGTCAGGTGAAAAGAAGCGGCTGGCGACTCCACATGTACCAGAGGAAGCATGTGGTAATCTGCAGCCCTCCCCGGATTGGCAGAGGGGGTGGAGCAGCGACTGGGACATCTCGGAAGATTGGGGTAATTGGCAAGATGCAGTTTGGGAGAAAAAGGGAGAAGAAGAAAAAAGCAGGAAGAAGATGGCGTGTATTCGCGCTTGCAGCGGGCTCACCCAACACCAGCATGGGAAGATGGCGGTGCGCACTTGTGTTTGCGGCGGCCTTGCCCAGTGCCGTCCATGCGGTGTCCTTGTCTGCGTCTAGGTTTGTTTTGTCTTCGACTGGGAGAGCTTGGTCTACTCTGTCCTTTGGGCCCAGGGACCGTGGCGCTGACCAGAGCTGCGCCCGAGGAGGTAACACCAGAGGCGATCTGACAGGATGCGGACTCTTGGTAGGCTAAGCTAACTTTTAGCCCATGCAGACCGGCAGTTCCAATAACACCGAGGATGGTCTGGCGGCGGCCCTGCCTAGCGTTGACTGTGTTCTTGGTGTTGTGTGGAGTGCAGGGAGGTTTGTCGAAAGTGTCTGGCTGGGGGAGCTGGCGTTGGCTTGGCTGGGGGAGCCTGGTCTGTTACGTCTGGTGGGCCCAGGGACCATGGTCCTGCTGGAGCTGAGCCCAAGGAATGAAGATTGACTGGTTTTCTATATTTTCTTCCCGTTTTAGTTTTCTAGTTTGTACTCAAATCCTGTTTCAGATGAGTATATAGGTTACTCAGCCTTGTATTTTCCACCTGTTTTTGTTTTTGTAATGGTTGATATATTGAGTGTCTAAACTTATTGTGTTGAGTAAGTCATATTAATATATGTGCCTCGGTTTTGTTCCCGTCTTAAACAGGAACACTACTATGATCCTGAGGGTAATACTGGCTCCATTGCATGGATGATCAAGACGGTTCAACACAACACCTCTGCTGGCTCTCGGGGTTGTTCACAGACTGCTCTTCAGGATGGTCCAAAAGTCAGATGAGAATCTCTGTTAGCCTGTCAGCAGCTATTTAGCGAGGAGTGCAGGGAGACGATATCAACAATAAGACATTCAGCTGATGAAGCCATGGTTAAAGAGAAGATGAGAGTGACTTGCCAGTATCGACAGAAGATGGTCCATGATAAGGATGCATCATCTTCTGTCCTGGATGTGTTCCCTCGTTTCCTTGATGTGCCTGGATTGCTAAGAAAAATCTTTAGCTTTTGGAGTAGTTTCAGTATTTGAAACTTTCTCCATTTCCCTTTAGGTCAGCTATACTTAAACCGCTATATTGAAATATTGTGTCTCCTTGTGTATAGATTGATCAGGATTTCTCTGTGATGTTTGGTGACAGTGTCTCGTAAGTTCCTGGCAAAGTGACCAACATTCTTCAAGCCAAAAGTCATTGTAGCCTGCAAGACTTCCACAAAATCAGAATATTGACAAGCTGCTGTCAGGAACTGAACCTCAACCGTAGGACAACCGCTGTCGGTATAAATGGTTTTGTATTTCCAACATATTTCATAAGTCTTTGAAAAAAATATTCATTTAATTCTTTTGTCATGTCTTTAGGATGGGACTGCAATATGTCCTCAATCCTTTTGCTGCTGCATCTACTCCGTCTGACCTCGAGGTCAGAAAAAACAGCCAAGATTATTTCAGGTCAAGCAGCCAGCCATCTTGTGAGATATGCAAAAGTTAATTTTTAAACATCAGATCTTGACTTTTGTGTCTTATAGTATTCATGTTGGGAATTCTTGAGGTGCAGATTATCTTGGGATTCTGAGACATACATCATGTAATTTTGTTCCTTCCATCTGGAAATAAGCTGTAATGAAATGCTAAGTAATAGAGAGTTTAATTTTCATATTTATTTTATGTCCCTTTGCTGACCTACAGGAAGGAGCCAGTGTGACTACCTTCCTTGAGAGTGCTGACACAAGACAACCATTCCTCCTCTGCATCGGTGAGTGAAAGAATGATATCCAAAGGTTCTACCTTATTATCGACTGAAAACCGATCCCATGCAAGACACACACATCAGTGGCAGCTTTTGACGAACTGTTCAAAGCTCACGACGTCTTCAGTCTCTCATATGACGGAGCTCTTTGTAATTTCTACACATTTATCCAAACCACACTTTATACCATCAATGTCAGAAAAGCAAAGGAGAGCCCGTGTGTTAAAGAACTGATGTTCACATGTTTTGTATGTAAAGTGCACCACAAAAATTGCTTGTTTCTTTGTCAACATTTAAAATTTTAACATGGTTTATATCTTGGCAGCACAGTGGTGCAGTGTTTAGCATGGTCGCCTCACAACAAGAAGGTCCTGGGTTTGAGCCCCAGGGTAGTCCAACTTTGGGGGTCATCCCAGGTCATCCTCTGTGTGGAGTTTGCATGTTATCCCCGTGTCTGCATGGGTTTCCTCCTGGTGCTCCGGTTTTCTCCCACAGTCCAAAGATATGTAGGTCAGGTGAATCAGCTGTACTAAATTGTCCCTAGGTGTGAATGTCAGTGAGTGTGTCAGCCCTGTGATGGCCTGGCGGCCTGTTCAGGGTGTCTCCCCGCCTGCTGCCCAATGACTGCTGGGATAGGCTCCCACATCCCTGCAACCCTGAGAACAGGATAAGCTGTTTGGATAATGGATGGATGGATTTATATCCTGGCAAAAAGTTAGGTTTAAAATGTGAAGAGCTAGGTTGTACATTATCATTTTGTACTTATAATGGCATCTGAAAGCACCTCAACAAAGTGCATAGTCACACTATGGATCAAGAGGTTGATGCCAATCAGCAGGTTGCCACTCCTAAAGACTGTGAGGCAAAACGTTCAAATGATCGCCCAACTTCTTTTGCCACTTGGCAGATTTCATCTGTTCCCTCACAAAGCTCTGCTGGTACAAGTCAGCTGTCTTCAGTATGTGGATCAATAGTTGTGCATTTGCAAACATCAGGTCTCTGAAAGCGCTGTCCGAACAATTGTTAGTTTGATGGAAGAATTCGTTAATGACGTCAAGAGTCAAGGACAAGATGCAGTTCTCAAAACAGTTTCTCCTGAAACTAAGAGTTCACACATCTATAAAAAAAAAAAAGGCTGTGGAAGTTGGGAGAAAACAGAGACGAACAACTTCTCTTTTTGACCGCCACCCCATGTGTGTCATTTATTTCCTTGTATACACAACCCCGCCCAACCACATGGTGCTGCGTCACCATGGCCACACCTTGAGCCCTTAAAGTGAACATGTCAACTTCATACAAACAACAAGTTTTGGTGAATTATGTCCATAAGTCCACTACACACGATCCCCACTCCCCCCCAGAATTCACCATAGCAGGAAGAGTAGACGTGGTGGGGGCCAGAGGGCCCAGCTGGAACGGCTCTGCCGAATGGGAGCAGGGACCGGGGTCCGGCTGGAGGGGCCTTAGGGACCCTGCAGTGGCGTGGGGGTAGGGTGGGGAGTGGAGGAGCTTTGGGGGCCTTGTTGGGGGATGGGGGCCGGGTAGGAGAGCACCCCCTGCTGTGAGGGCTGGGCCAGTCCAACAGGTCGGTTCAAGTGCAGGTGAGTCAGTTTGAGGCAATCCAAGGAAATGCGCTCCGGCTTGCCACTGACGCCAGTGACACAGTGCTTGTTCCCGGTTTCCAGGACGTGGAACAGGCCATCGTAGGGAGGCTGCAGGGGTTGCTTGCACAACCCGTTGGCCTGTGGGTGGTACATGGTAGTGTGGTGTAGCTTCACCGCTAGGCTCTCTATGACTGCGTTCCAGAGCTCAGACGTAAACTGTGAGCACCGGTCAGAGGAGAGGTCAGATGGGGTCCCGAATTGGGCGACTCCGGTCCCGATGAATGCCCAGGCTAATTGGTGGACGTCGTCGACGATAGTGGGATGACTTTCGGCCATTGAGTGGTCCTGTCCACATGCATGTGGTTATACCTCTTTTCGGGCACCGGGAAATGTACCAAGGGGGCCTTTGGTGTGGCGGTGCACTTTAGAGTGCTGGCACCTCCATGCAGGTGTCAGCCCAGGCTCTCATGTCTTTTTTGAGCCCGTGCCAGATGAACTTGGCCACCACCAGTCTTTGAGACGGCTTTTTGCCTGGGTGAGAGAGGCCATGAACAGTGTCGAAAACATGCCGCCTCCATCCAGTGGGAATGACGGGCCGGGGCTGACCCATGGAGACGTTGCACAGGAGTGTGGTATCAGCGTTGTCAAAAGCCACATCCTCTAACTGCAGCTCTGTGATGGTCGTCCTGAAAGCCTGCACGTCTGGGTCGGTGGCCTGGTCAGCTGCCATGCAGGCATAGTCAAGTCCCGATTGGATGGTCCCCGTGAAGGCCTGGAAGAGGCAGTCAACAACGAGGTTGGTTTTGCCAGAAACATGCAGTACGTCCGTGGTGAACTCCGAGATGTCGGAGAGCTGTCGCTGCTGGCGGGTGGACCACGGTTCAGCCACCTTGGCCATGGCGAACACCAGTGGTTTGTGGTCCACAAACGCCATGAACCGGCGGGCCTCCAGCAGGGAACGGAAGTGTCAAACGACAAGGTAGTATGCGAGGAGCTCCTGATCAAAGGTGCTGTACTTCCGTTTGCTGGGGTGTAACTGTCAGTTGAAGAAAGTGAGCGGCTGCCAAGCGCTGTTCACCCACTGCTCGAGAAGAGTGCCAATGCAAATCCTTTTTGATGCTTTCTATAGCTGGTTAAGTTAATTAAGACAACTGTTAATCGATAATCCAGGAATAAGCGTTTCTGTTAGGAAATCATACATTACGTTTTACATCTACTGCATAGCATCGGGATAGATATGAGAGAATAAATTGAGCCAGGTATGGGCAAGTGTGAAGAAGTGAAGTTGTTATGGTCTTCACTGGTGAAACAAACATCCTATTTTTACTTTAAAGACTTTTATTCTGGCATGAATGTTATTTTAATTATTATTAATTGTATTATTATATTATATACTTCCATCCATCCATTATCCAAACAGCTTATCCTGCTCTCAGGGTCATGGGATGCTGGAGCCTATCCCAGCAGACATTGGGTGGTAGGCGGGGGAGACACCCTGGACAGGCCGCCAGGCCATGACATACATACACACACACACACACATACCCACACACATTTACACCTAGGGACAATTTAGTTCAGGCGATTCACCTGGCCTACATGTCTTTGGACTGTGGGAGGAAACCGGAGCAACTGGAGGAAACCCACGCAGACACGGAGAGAACATGCAAACTCCATACAGAGGATGACCCCGGATGACCCCCAAGGTTGGACTACCCCGGACCTTCTTGCTAACTGCTGCGCCACCGTGCCACCCTATAATATATTTATATATACGTATATATGTGTGTGTGTGTGTGTGTGTGTGTGTATGTATATGTATGTAAATATATGTATGCATATATAAGTATATATAAAGTATATGTGTATGTATATAGTAAATGTATATAATATTATTAGTATTAATTATCATTTATATTATTTATTATTTTATTGGCGGCATGGTGGCACAGTGGTAAGCGCGGTCGCCTCACAGCAAGAAGGTCCTGGGTTTGAGCCCAGGGGTAGTCCAACCTTGGGGGTCATCCCAGGTTGTCCTTTATGTGGGTTTCTTCTGGGTGCTCTGGTTTAACCCCACAGTCCAAAGACCATGTAGGTCAGGTGAATTGGCTGTACTAAATTGTCCCGAATGTGTGTGTGTGTGTGTGTGTGTGTGTGTGTGTGTGTGTGTGTGTGTGTGTGTGTGTGTGTGTGTGTGCGCCCTGTGATGGCCTGGCGGTCTGTCCAGGGTGTCTCCCTGCCTGCTGCCCAATGACTGCTGGGATAGGCTCCAGCATCCCCGCAACCCTGAGAGCAGGATAAGCGGTTTGGATAATGGACGGATGGACTTTTATTCTCACCAGCTGTGATTTTTTTTTTTGTACTGTAAATATATAACTTCCAGAAATGTCCTCTAGATGTCAGTGTAGCTCTGTCTCACTTACAGTCTCCTGACTGCTGCAGTGTGTTGTAGCCTCCAACATGAGGATAGCTTATGAAATAAATTCCACATAACAGATACAGTATTAAATACATCCATTTACAAACTAATCAGATACATGAGGCAGTAATTATCTGTGGTACGAGCGAGGAGTTTGGCAGTAACATAAAGACGAAGAGTTCAGTATGATGGACAGTGTAGGAACAAGTCCCTGAACTGGGGGAAAAAAAAAAACGTTTTCCAACTTGTGAAAAAACAACCTGAACATTCAGCAAACTGTGTATTACTGTATAGGTGTTATTTTAGACCTCCAGTTAAACCAGCCTATGCACCAGTGACGTAAAGAAAAAGTGGAATAAAATCTGCAAATGTTTGCTAAACAAATAATGAGATACCAATCAAAGGTTTGGACACACCGGGTTTTTCTTTATTCTTACTAAATTTAACTCAAGTACTAAATGAAACAGCTTTTTTTTTTCAGGGGTAGTTTAAAAATGTATATTTCTTAAATCTAAAATTGTTTTGGAAAGATTTGAAAATCATAAATTTAGTCAGGATTTTGACCGGCAAAATAAAACCTATGTACTTCTAGAGACTAATTACATTATCAGAAAAATATTGGATGTACATGTATTTCAGTCAACAGCGTGAACTTGTGACTTCACAACTCTGACATTTACAACTTGAAATATCTGAGTTGTGTTAAATGCAGTAGAAGAAGAGACCGTGACAGTGAATATAACCGAACAGCTTTTTCTGTTTTTCTCTACTCAGATGGATCAGTGGTTGTTAAAGCCCACGGAGTTTTTAAGGTGATCGCCTTTGTCACATCTAAGAAAGAAAAATTATATTACAAAAGACAAAACAAAACACCAATAAATAGAAGAAAACAATAGAAAAACCAAGGGAAAATAAAAGAAACGAGGAAAATAAAAGGTGTGAAGGAAAAGCGTTATAGTTGAGTCATGTAAATAAACACATGTTGGGGTTTCAGGGTGCACCAGCGGAAACCGCCTTAAGAGAAGTTTGAGGGGCGCGTTGTCCACTTCTCCTTGGTTCGGCAAGGGGCAGGACAGGAGGAAGTGTGTTTGCTGTTTTGCTGTTAAGCTCCACACTGAGGATCCGCTGAGCGCTCAAAGCCGCCCGTTCGGACTTTGTGTCTGCAGCCTGTGCAGAGACAGATAGGCCCGCCTGTTTTATATGTAAAGCTGCCAGGCAGAAAGCACAGGCCCGGGGGGTGTTCCACACAAGTCTTTGGTCGCAGCCAAACTGTCTAAGCTGCTTTGCATTGTGGGTGCAGAGGAGACGGGAATGGCTGCTGAGGATTGTGGGTAAAAGTTGGACCTTTCTCAGGACTCCACGGTCACGCGTTGCTTTGTTTGTGTCGTTCTGTAATGAAAGAGGAAATATTTGGACAAGGCTGCTCGCTTTCTCTTCCTGTTTCTCTTTTTATCCCTCTCACTCCCCCCCCCCTCTGTTTTTCTATTTCCCTCGTACGAGCTGGTCGGATGAGCGAGCTGTGGTTAAACAGTTCAAGAAGATATTCTTCAGCTCTTCAATGGGAGGGATTATTTTGCAACGGCAATGGCTGGTTTGGCCCTATGGGGCACTTTTGAAGTGAGGTGGGGCTTGGGTAAAGTCGGCTATTAATTGAACATCACAGCCAAGCTAATGAAAGCCCTAAAAAAAAAAAAAAAACTGTCGGCACTCCGCGGTCTCTTGTCAGCATTGGCTGCTGTGAATGGCCTCATTTTAGCCTCCTGGACCTGTTGTCAGCACGCCAGGTTGCGACCATAGGGCGCTCACAGATAAACAAGACGACAGTGAGAAACACGTCATGCCACACAGTCATGAGTTCAACCGTTGTATGAATATTTGTGTAGGAAGGTTTTGGGGCGGCGGCGTTGACCGGTCAACTGGGGGATCTGGCCCGTTGGCCGGGGTTCTGGCGAATCTACTTGTTCGTGGTCGTTACACTACCCCCGTCCTTCAGGAAGCGCATCCCTGCGCTTCCGATAGCCTCACGGTCTCGCCATCCCACTTCTGACACCAGCGCGAACCCGGATCTCCCGTGCTACGGGCGACAACGTTAACCAGTCGACTAAAGGGTCCGACCCGTTAGCCAAGGGCTAGCGAGTCTACTTATTCGTGGTCGTTACAATATATTATATGTATTAGCAATATATAGGTCGGCCCTGTGATGGCCTGGCGGCCTGTCCAGGGCGTCTCCCCGCCTGCTGCCCAGTGACTGCTGGGATAGGCTCCAGCATCCCCGCGACCCTGAGAGCAGGATAAGCGGTTTGGATAATGGATGGATGGATGGTTTTGGGTTTTATGGAGGCTTTCGGTATCATAGGGGACACGGTACGTCCTGTTAGAATAAGAGAATAAGAAATGTGTCTGTGCAGTCATGTTGGACGCTTGCATTTTAAATGGTTGTATCAGGGCATCACCGGTTCAACGCTGTGTGTCTCATTGAAATAACGTGCAGGGCTCGTCGCATGAGGAGAGGAAGAGGAGGGTTCTCTGCTTTCAGCCGGTCTCGGTGTAATTTCCTGTAACGCGGAGCATGGCGCTGCCTCTGCAGGCAAACAACCCGCCTTTGAAGAATGATTTGAAAATATACATTTTAATAAGGTGCGCCCAGGCACGGCCAACAAGGCAGCAGGAAAAGAAATGATAAAAAGGAGATTGCATATCTGAAATTAGCTGATGAAGGGAGGGGAGGGAAAAATAAAAGGAAGACGGAGAGAGCAGAATGGACTTGTACCAGCAAGGTGTTTTTTTGTTTAATTGAAGTGGCAGGGGAATGTAAAATGAAATGAGATGCTTTGGGCAAAATGGTTCTGAGCATGTTGTGAATGTAGAACACTTCAGTACCGTTTCTAATCTCCTGCACAAAATAGTGCGACTATCACAGACGTCTTCGTCGGCTGCTTGTTATTTTTCCACATAATGAAGCCACTTCTCTCGGCAAATCATTTCTCTGTCTGAGCCGCAGTTTGTTTGAAGACGGGGCGGAAAAGTGACTCGAACTTTACTTTTTAAAGACTTAAGACTTTCAAATTTTTTGCATGGAAGGATTTTTTTATTCTGTACAAACATTGAATAAGTTGCCAAGCACTCACATTCCTCTTTGTTTTTTTTTTTTTCCTGCTGCCCTCTTTCTTTCTATGTTTCTGTCTTTCTTTCCGTTTCTTCCTCGACTCTCATTTCCAAACCCCTTTCTCACCTCACTATTTTTAGGCCGGATACTTTTAATTATGCATGTTGGCATAGTGCTTTTAGTATTAGTGTGTGTTTAAGAGGACGTGTGTGTGTGTGTGTGTGTGTGTGTGTGTGCGCGCCCACATCAGGAAACCAGAACAGCGGACATACCAGGTCAGAGACAAGAACGGAAGGGAAAGAAACAGACGGACAGACAGTTAGCTAGCTAGACAGATAGATGGACAGACCGATGGACTGACAGACTTATTCCCTGCAGTCAGACCTGACGGTGTCTATGCCTTGAATGTGTTGTTCTTGATTACAGTTTCATGATTCGAAGAAAAACAAGAAGAAGGAAAGGGAAGGAGGGGGTTTTGCTGAGAGGTCGGTGGGCGCCGTCTCCGTGCAGCCCAAGCTCAGCAGCAGCCATTAAAAATAACCCGGCTGTTACGGCCGCATAATAACTGTGCTTTTCTGTCGGTGGACGATGAGGTGGCAGAAACGGCAGCTGCGCTCTCCTGAGGCGTGCGTCCTCACAAAAGACAAGTCTTTTCAATATGACATTCATTGACTTCCAACAAAATCGCACCTGGAGAGGTGGTTATAAATGACCCAGCAATCTTTCTCTGCACGTAGACTGGTCTTTTATTTTACTGGTATGTCTGAGTCAGACTCACCGGTAGAAAGTGGCTAGATAACTGGCTCAATTCATCCTGTTTCTCTTTCCCACATTCCCTCTTTTTCATTTCACTATCAGTCCTGATTGACCCATTCCTGAATCCTTTTGTCTTCTTTTGCTTATTTCATCCCATCTCTCACCACACCCAAGCCCCCTCCCCAGCTCAGGTTCTTGTTAGCTTTGACATGTGGAGTCATTATTTGGTTAATCGCGGTATTGGTCACAGTGACATGAGCCATGTTTCCATCAGAGCATGTTTAGAAAGTATTATGAAGCATTACGTTAGAAGAGATGGATGGGGGTCGCGCCCTGGTAGCCAAATGATTCTGGTGCATGCCACATCACCGCAACGTCCCTGGTTCGAGTCCAGTCAGGGACCTTTGTTGCACGTCGTACCCAGCTCGCTCTCCCCTCGTTTCCTGTCTGCCACATCACTATCCTCTATCCAATAAAGGCAAAAATGGCAAAACAAGAAAAGGTGGATGGGAACTTCAAAATTCAACAAACTGTCTTTATATTGTAAAAAAGTTTTTGCTACACCCGCTTGAGGTGGTTTTTGCTTTTGTTGATTAATTATGCACTGAATAGGCGGTGGAAATGTGTTGAATAAAAAACTGCAATGCGAATAGAATTCAATGACATGATCAGCTGTTTCGTCATCTTAACAGGCTCATCTCTCTGCTGGGTGTTGAAGTGTAGACATATGATGTAGAGTCTGTGACTGTTCTCATTCATCCAGGTCATGGTTATCCAAAGGAGTTGAATCAAGTGCAACTGGACTTGGTATATATCCGTGAAGACGTTTCGCCTCTCATCCAAGAGGCTTCCTCAGTTCGTGCCTTTCTGACTAGACTAAGCTAGTCTGACTAGCTGGTGATGATACATATGATGTAGAACATGTCAAAACTAGGTTGTCTTTTATTCACTTGAGCAGATCTGATGGAAACGAAACTAATTTGCATTTTAGTCTTCGCAACTTGAGAAAAGTTGGCGTGACAATTTATTTATTTATTTTTACTACTTTTATTAATACCCCGTGGAGCAATTCTTTTTCTGCATTTAACCCATCCTAGCTGTGTAGCTAAGAGCAGTGGGCAGCCGCTAGTTCAGTGCCCGGGGACCAACTCCAGTTTGTCTTGCCATGCCTCGGTCCAGGGCACAGACAAGAGTATGAACCCTAATATGCATGTCTTTTTGATGGTGGGGGAAACTGGAGCACCTGGAGAAAACCCACTGCAGACATGGGAAGAACATGCAAACTCAGCACAGAGGACGACCTCTTCTGCTACTGGTGTGGGAAGATGGCGGTGCGAACTCAGATTTGCAGCGGCCTCACCCAGTACCGGTGTGGGAAGATGGCGGCACGAGGTTTGCGGCGGCCTCATCCAGTACCGTCCATGTAGTGTCTTTGTCCACGTCTGCATCTAAGTTTGTGTCTTCGTTTGATGGTTGGGAGAGCTTGGTCTGCGGCGTCCTGTGGGCCCAGAGATCACGGCCCTGCCCGGAGCTGCGAAGGAGGAGGAAACAGAGGGCGGTCTGACAGGATGCGGAAGCAGGACAGGCTAAGCTAACTGCTAGCCCATGCAGACCGGCAGTTCTGATAACACTGAGGGCGGTCTGGCGGCGGCCTTGCCTAGCGTAGCGTTAACTGTGTTTTCGGTGTCGTCGTGTGGAGTGCGAGGAGGTGTGTCGAAGGTGTCTGGCTGGGAGAGCTGGTGTTGGATCGGCTGGGGGAGCCTGGTCTGCTGCGTCCGGTGGGCCCAGGGATCACAGCCCTGCCCGGAGCTGCGCCCGAAGAGGAAACACCGAGGGCGTTCAGACAGGATGGGGAAGCTGGGCAGGCTAAGCTAACTGCTAGCCCACGCAGACCGGCAGTTCCAACAGTCGTACTGGCTGGCGCTCGTTCTCTTGTATAGTGATTTTTGTTGTTGCTTAGTTTGGATATATATGTTTAGCTTGGATACGTGTTCTTGTAGTTTTTGGCTTTGTGTTGCACTGCCGCTGGAAATGATATTTCGTTTCATTTCATGTACACAAATACATAGGTGAAATGACAGTGTTCCTGATTACTGACTTGGGATGACCCCCAAGGTTGGACAACCCCGGGCTGTGAACCCAGGACCTTCTTGCTGTGAGGCGATAGCGCTAACCACCAGGTCACCGTGCCTCCAGTTGGATGGAAACATAGCTACTGTTTGGCTTATCTGTACTTAAATGCATATGAACGTGCATCTGGGTAACGTAGTGGTCTATTCTGTTTCCTACCAACACGGGGATCGCCAGCTCGAATCCCCGTGTTACCTCCAGTTTGGTCGGGCGTCCCTACAGACGCAATTGGCCGTGTCTGCGGGTGGGAAGCCGGATGTGGGTATGTGTCATGGTCGCTACACTAGCGCCTCCTCTGGTCGCCTGTTCAGGGGGGAGGGGGAACTGGGGGGAATAGCACGATCCTCCCACGCACTACGTCCCCCCTGGTGAAACTCCTCACTGTCAGGTGAAAAGAAGCGGCTGGCAACTCCACATGTATCGGAGGAGGCATGTGGTAGTCTGCAGCCCTCCCCGGATTGGCAGAGGGGGTGGAGCAGCGACTAGGGCAGCTCGGAAGGGTGGGGTAATTGGCTGGATACAATTGGGGAGAAAAGGGGGAAAAAAACCCTCCAAAAAAAAAAGAAAAGAAACATTAATAATAATGATTAAATGCATATGAACTTAAACGTACCATTGAGCACAGTGTTCACCACAGTACACACACACACACACACACACACACACACACACACACACACACACACACACACACGCGGCCTTTCTGTGTATTCCCTGGCCACCCCATTAGGGATAAAGATTGTGGGTTTTCCCAAAGGAATAAAACACTATCTTCTGATTCTGCGCTGACCTTTACCCGTGACAGTGGGTCACCAACATTAAAGGCCGTTCTCCGGCTCGCGTGGAGCTTGCAGTCTTAACCCAGCTAATTGACTTCCATAGACGGCACCACGTTCTGATGTCTATCTCACAGCAGAAGAAATAAAGTGTATAATTGCTTTAAATTGCAATTATGTTCACTAATAAGCATTCAATTCTGCCGATCCTTATAATCACAAGTTAACATTGGCCGTCCCTTGAGAACGCCTGAAGCACACATGCGGTCTCTTTCCCTTCCCACTCGTATTTCCACTGGTGGTTCTCTCCATTTTCCGGTCGTTTCCGCTCTTTTGCTGAGCAGACACTTTCTGCCTTTCTCTGTCGGCTGCTCCCCAAAAAGTTTCATTTATGCAACACAAAGTCGTGGCGGCCCCTGCTCTGACCCGTCTTATCTGTATGCGAGTCCGTCTTTACTCATTTTACTTTATTTTACAGCCGTTTTGTGCGTCTTGGAACCATTTTGTATTTTGACACTTGACTTCAATTCAAATGCAGGCAGAGAGCAGGGAAAGGGACCCGCATCCTGTCTGCAAAGACATTTCAACTCCTCTCTCCATACTAAAGTTAAAGCTTGGTGAACTTTGACCGTCGAATTCGATGGCCATGTGACCGCACCTTCAGACTCTCTGAATATTCACATTGCATCATCTCTTTGTTGACTTTAGTTACTCATTTAATTGAGCTTGTTTATTATTTACTTTTACATTACACAAGACAATCTTACCATTTATATTGTCTTAAGTGTCAATGCTTATTTCAAGATATTGCTACTAACATGTTTTACCCCACTGGGGCAGATGGCGTTTCAAGAAAGTGCATTGGTTCATGATAACAGGACATGTTTCAAAGGAAGGGTTGTCTTAAATCAAGTGTTTTATTTTAAGATTTCTTTCCCTGTTTAGTGTTAGTCCCTTATAACATTCATGAAACAAATACTCTTTCTTTAAACAAGCGACAACATTGGCCAGTAGGGGGAGAACATTTTCCCGGCAATATCTTGAAGTAAGGATTATCTTATAACAAGATGAGTAGCTTGATATATTTGTCTTTTTTCAAATCAGTCTCCATCCCTGACATACCATACACAAGACACAAGCTCGCCTCTCTGTTGCCCCCTGTGGGTCATCACGGCCGGTTTAAAGCACTTTATCCTCCTTTTCCAGAGACCGTGAATGTTGCATGTAGTGGATATTTTGATCCGCGGCGGTCCTACCTTTCCATAAAGCAGTGGCGTTGCATCTCAACAAGTGCATTTGTGTGTTTCTCTACCAGCGCGGAGCGAGAATGAAGTGTCAGCGTCACATTATTAATTGAATTAAGAGAAGTATTTGCGGAGGAAGGTGAGCGCTGGGCCTGAGAATGAGAAATTATTGATGTCGTGCATGGAGCGCCCCTCAGGCGGTGATGGGACTGAGCCTGCCACCATCTCCCCGGATTAGAACAATCAGCCGGAGACAGACGGACAGACAGACACAAGCTCTGTGTGTGTGTGTGTGTGTGTGTGTGTGTGTGTGTGTGTGTGTGTGTGTGTGTGACCTCTACTTGAGTGCAAATACAGGACACATCCTCTTTAGCTTCAGCTTTGACTTCAGGGTTTAACTCTTAAAGCGTATGACCATATTGCTATGCTGGCGTCTGGTGAGGTTCAGCCAAAGAGATCAGTGGTTATCGGACACGAAAACAGCCACAAGAGCTGATCGTGGCTGGACCAAAAATCACTTTTCTCATTGACCTCCAGTCAAACCCAACATGTTATGTAGCCATAACGTCCAAATTAACTCATTTAGGACCAATGATAGTTCCTCGGATTTGTTTGTAATGGTCTGATTTGGTTTTGGGGGGCCCATGCGTTTCCATAGCCCAGAAAAGGGATTTCTTTTTTCCTGAAAATTGACTTTTGGATCACGATCTGCCGCATTAGACAGTATACCAAAAGCAGCATGGTGACGCCTGACGCAATGACGCCATTAGCTTCGCTGTGTGAAAAACCAGGAAGTCCTGATTGGAAAATTAGTTTACTTCAGCATGGAGCTCTAAAAGCTTCTGTATCATTTTGCATGAACAGATCTTATGATGATAACATGTTTGATGTTCGTGTTAATCTCAGTGAAATCCACTTTCCATTTAAAGTGTATTAAATACTTGTGAAATCAACAATATAATTTTTTCTTCTTCAGTGACAATATTAACTAATGTTTGAACTTCATTAAGCATAAATTAATTTTGAACTCATACAATGAATTGACACCACAGAAGAATGAAAATCTTCCGGGGCGTCCAGGTAGTGCAGCGGTCTAGTCCGTTTCCTACCAACACGGGGCTCACCGGTTCGAATCCCCATGTTACTAATAGCTTGTTCGGGCATCCCTGTTGACACAGTTGGCCGTGTCTGCGGGTGGGGAGCCGGATATGGGTATGTGTCCTGGTCACTTCACTAGCACCTCCTTTGGTCAGTTGGGGTGCCTGTTCGGGAGGGGGAACTGTGGGGAATAGCGTGATCCTCCCACGCGCTACGTCCCCCTGGCGAAACTCCTCACTGTCAGGTGAAAAGAAGCAGCTGGCAACTCCACATGTATCGGAGGAGGCATGTCTGCAGCCCTCCCCAGATCAGCAGAGGGGGTGGAGCAGCGACCGGGACGGCTCGGGAGAGTGGGGTAATTGGCCAAATTCAACTGGGAAGAAAAAGGGGGGGGGGATTCCCCCCCCAAAAAAAGATTGAAACTCTTTACATATCCAAAGGTCAGTGTTTTTTTTTTTTTTAATATTATTTCTGGTTTTTCCTTTTTTCTCCCAATTTAGTGGCCAATCGATCCCTATTTTAGTTCAAACGCCCACCCTCGTACTGCATGCGTTCGCCAACTGCATCTCTCCGGCCAGTAGTCTCGAAGGAGACGCCTCGCCACTTCCGTGACGAGGTGAATCCAGGCCAAACCACTGCTTTTTCTGACACACACACAGACGCATTCATGTGATGAACCCCAAGCCGACTCCGCCCCCCTCCCGAAGACAGCATTGCCAGTTATTGCTGCTTCACCGAGTCCGGCCATAGTCGGATCTTACGAGACCGGGGCGCAAACCCCAGTCCCCAGTGGGCAACTGCATCGACACAAAGCCGATGCTTAGACCGCTACACCACCGCGGACCGCCAAAGATCAGTTTTAATCTGAGAGTTTACTTACATCAAAACAGACATCTTTATCTGTGGGTCCAAAACTGCTGTTAACAGTGATTCAAAATGGCTGCTGCTCGAGCTTTCAAGTGGTGCTTGAAGGCAACACAGAGGTCTAGTAGACTTTAATGGGCAGTGTTGTTAGTTGTGACTTCTAGTTTACATCGCAGTTCTCTTAGTTAAACACACCATGAAAAGTACATGCCCGCAAAAGCATGTCATGCACTGTAAAAGGAATTCATGAATTATTTCACTGAGCAGTAGATATCTGATGTTACACCAAGCGAACACATACATTTTACTGGATGAGATGGAAAAAATGCTCCAATGCAGCAAGCTGAACGTTTTAAAGATGTCAACATCTGGTTACAGTAATGCCGCTTCCCGTTTCCCCCACTCTCCTCTGATCCTCCATTCTGTGAATGGTATGCAGGGTTGATGTTGGATGCTCAGGAGCTGCTACTAGTTCTACAGACAATGAGCTCAGTCAAACCAGGGACAGCACCAACAGAAAGATGGCCATGTTTATGAAGTAACTGTTTGCATCTGTATCTTACACAACAGCATTGCCAACCAGTTGGAAAATTCCTATTTGGAAAAACACCAAAATGGTACGATTGTAGTATGATGCTGCTAGACTGACCCAAGCATGACCACCCAGCCTGAGGGTAGCGGGTCGGCGAAAGGAGCACCCCTTATACACATCACTACAGAAATGCCATGTCAAAATTGAGACAAAATCAGCCGCTCTGATGGCCGAGCGGAATAAACTGCTATTCTTGCAATCCACCCGTCATGTGGCTGGGAGGTTCGTATCCCAGACTCACCGTAACCGGTCATGGCCGGAGCGTCCACGGGGTAACGCGTTCATTAGGTCACCCTTACCCAAGGGATAGTGGGTGTAGATCGGTGTAGTGTTTGGGGACTTGTCGTTCTCCAGCGACCCCTCTGGCCCATCCGGGCGCTTGTGGCCAAGCAACCGAAAGCATTCTCCCTACGTCTCCCTCGTGGCCTGAAGGTAATGCAATCCATGCGAGGCTTCAGCGTGTAAAATAGCGAGAGTAGCCGACACGAGTTTGAAGGAAGCTAGTGTTACGACTATCTCCTTCCTGTGGAAATGTGCGCCAGGGGAGTTACTCGACAAGAGTTCCGGCCATATGCCTTTGGGTTAATCAGGTGGGATAAGGGGTAAAACTAGAAAGAAATTTATTTAAAAAAAAAATTGAGACAAAATTTAGCACACTGAAGTAAGAAAATCCTCAAACCAAAAAAAGTTAAATGATACTGATTTTAAGATAATCCATCTAGTCTGAAGCATAACTAGTTAAGTCACAATTATGAGACAAAACCGCTTAAAGCAGTTCTTTACAAAAAGCTTTCTTACTTCAAAAAAATGCTCATTTGAAGATGAAATAACTTTGATAACTTAAGATAAATATGCTTAAATAATGCTAAATAATCTTCCATAGTCAGTTCTTGATGAGTAGACTCTTCAAACAAGATGTTGAGATATTTCTGTGTGACTGTTTTTGCAATGTCACTGTGTAGGGTCCTGTATGTCACTTTGATGGTAGTTATGCCGTCTTTGTTGGAGCGAGAATGAGGCGCTCCATTAGCACAGATACCACAGCATGTTTCCAGTAGTCTTCAGTTTCTGTGCATCTGATGGACTCCAGTTACCACCAGAATGGGAACACTCTGCCCTCCAAAACATGGAAACCACTCCCACACAGTAAGGAGGGATGCTGAGGGAGAGTTCGGAGGCAACAAAAGACACTTGAGGGATGTGTGAAGAGGAGGAGGAGGAGTGGGTTGTTAATGCCTTGGATGTGCATGGCTAATGCTCCTCTTAGTATGTTTGTGTGTGTGTGTGTGTGTGTGTGTCTTCTGGCTCGCCACCTTGCCATGGTGGAGAAGCTTGCGTGCACCAATGATCCCAAGAGCTATGCCGTCCAGAGCTTGGCTCCTGGTGGGGTCACCCAAGGCGGATAGGTCAAGGGCGAGGTTCCAGATGACGCAAGATCCAACAAAGACCTCAATGATGGAACTGGTGGAAGATGTCTCCAGGTCACAACAGCAGTGAAGGTGGATGAAGGCTGCAACAGAGGGTGGTCCCCAATCATCTTGGTTCTCCACGCCATTGTACTCTGGCCACCCCCTGCCAAGGATCGCGTGGTGGCTGCAGGAGCATCAGCCTCTCCATGTAAAAAGCTGTCACGTGCAGCGTGCAGGTGTCGTCCCATTATGCAGCTCCAGGATCGGCCTCTATGCCCACCTGAGGACCCAGAGGGAGGGCAGTCATACTTGACTCTGAGTGACCGCTGATGATGATGATGTGTGTGTGGGTGTGTGCGTGCGCGCAGATCTCATTACAATTTCAGGGGGGGACCACAAACTTGGAATTTTCTCGAGTATTTTATGCAGGGGACATCAATAATATCACCAGTGTATATCCTATCTGCTGTAACAGACACAGCCATTAATGTTAGCTTAAACGATCATTACCATGTAAGTTATAGCGCCTCCACATCCACTTTAAACATAGAATATTTGACACTGTAATCAGTCTCCAAATGTTTAAATGAACACAACTACAATATAGATGCCCGACTCAAATAACGGCCTGTCTTTAGTAAAGGCCGGGTGCCGCTACGCTGTTCAAACAAGTACACGCCCGGGCTATTGCTGGAAGTTTTACAGGTATGATCTGTGTAACATTAGCTAGAAAGCTAGCTTAAATATGGATCTGGCTGGTGATACGTTAAGTCACGTGAGGCGGTAAACACAGTCTGGTTATGTTTTTACACCTTTTATTCCGTTGATGGGTAAACTTTATCTCTGTTAGAACAAAACTACTTACAAGGCATCTGTCACGGGACTAGCCTGCGCTAGCAGTCACCAGTCACACTAGCCACTGCCACGGGACTCGCTGAACACGACTGACGTGCTACGGAGGCGCTACAGAGGTGGAATCTGGCGAACATATGTAGTTCAATAGAGAGCAAGTGTATCAGGATGAAGTAAACCGTTTACTTCATTTCCCGAATTCCTACTTTAGTTTAGTATATGCAACGGTTCAGACCACTGAGCAGGGTACATGGGGGGGGGGGGGCGTGAACACAACCTTCAGAAAGTGTTGTGTTTATGAATTATTTCAAAAGTGGAGTCGGCTTCTATTAAATACATATTTCAACTGCACAATTTATTTAGAAATAATTTATTGGGGGGGACAACTTCATGTATTCAAAAGTTGGAGGGTCCCCTCTGATACACCCCCCCCCGGGATCTGTATCTGTGCTTGTGTGTGTGTTCAAAGGATGGGGAGCGTGACACGCTTAGCTCTCTATGTATGTATATGTATATGTGTATATACATCTGTCTTTCTGTCTGTCTGTCTGTCTGTCTGTCTAGCTATCTGTCTTATCACTTTGCTACCATGAATATAACCTTCCTGTATACATGGTCCTATAGGTGTTTAGCTCACCGTTGACTGACTGTCTGTTTTCGCTCTCTTTAGCAAACCATAGCTCGCTCTACTCTTGCACAGTCGGTATGGGGTACTGGTGTAATTATTATAGGGTTATAGATGTTATACACCAGAGATGTGTTGAATACACCCAGGACTTTCCTCAGTTAACACTACAAAGTGATTTTTTTTTTTTTACTCCTCTCTCCCCAGGTTGCCCCTTTACGCAAGTCTTGATTTGCTTCCATGTAACTTTGCTGACTGTAACTCAGTACCTTGACAGACCTGTCGAGTTAAACGGCCTGCTGCTCTCGGTGATATCCATGTACACAAAAGATGCTACACGGGGGATCGTCATGGGAGAATTTTAGCCTTGAGGATGAAAATTCACATTCAGGAAAGAAAAATCTCTACGACCACCACAGCCAATTTTTTTCCCCTTTTGTAGGTGAATGAGAAAGAGGCCAGTCGCCGTCTGAAAAACACTGGTGGTGTGACTTGAAGGAGATGATGGGGGGGTGGGGGTGGGGGGGGGTGACTCGGTTTACTTGGCGATCCATTCTCCATGCATTGCATCTGCCATGCGGTAGCACCATGTAAGAAGAGCTGACATTGGCACGCCGTGTGATCGGCTCTTGGTGCCGATTGGCCAAATCACCTGGTGTAGTGACTGGTTGCAAAGAAAACCTGCATACTTTTGGCACGCCATGCTGGCTGCCTATATCTGACGTAGCGAGGCACAGGGGTGTATGCGTGCAGGTGAGGCGAGAGAGAAGGTCTGTGAGTGGGCGCGTTAAAGGATGGGATGTGTTGAATAATGTTCGCATAAGACTAATTAACTAAAACACACCAGGTTTTATGACTGTGCTCTCCCCGCCACCCTTTTTCACTCGCCCCCAAAGTTAACACGGTACCGTAATCTGTTATACACACCCCCTGCAGTATAGCCTGTGTACAGCTGCTGTTTACTCTGCCTCTATCCTCTTCTGGTGTGAAACTGGATCCATCACACGGGGTCCAGACCTTGCGATTACCAACAGCCCCTTACGCAAAGCAGAAGTCCACACACTGTCAGTAGCACATCCCTGCAAAGTGTTTAGTAACTGTCATTTTTTATGCAACACAAATGACATTTCATCTGGTCTCTACCTTCCCCAATTCTCCCCTCTCTCTCTATGTGGCTCTCAGTGGATTTTCATCAGCGTTTTTGCATTAATTCCTGCTTCGGTGAGCCCGGCATACACTGCATGACTTGATCTGACACGAAAGCTAAAGGCGAGCTGTTATAGACACGTATTACAGCCACGATGCAGCGGATGGGGCAGGTCAGAGGAATGTGCCGTAATTCGACAACAACAATAACGGCATCCTCAGTATAACCTATCCTCAGATCCTGGGAGAGAGCGAGGGGGGGGCAGCGAGAGAGAGGGGGGAGAGGAAGAGGGATGGAGAGAACGAGAGAGAGGGGGGCAGAGAGAGAGAGAGTCTCATCACATCACTCAAAGAGGCGTGCTCTCGGTACGCCGCATCGTTTTATGATCGCCCTCACATCTCCGTTCCTTCCCATGTTGGTTTGTGTTCTCCTCTCCTCCTCCTCCTCTCAGTCTGTTTCTCTGGCGGTGAGAGGAACGGAGCGTTTCTCAGCACTCTGGCTCTCTTGCAGGAGTCGACTTTAAAGCCGGGCAGCTGAGACCAGTCCTTCCTCCGCTCCGCCGCACTTTGGAGAAGTCCGCACCGGGCTTGGGACGCAGCGGGCACCGTGTTTGGTTCCCGTTCATCACGGTGAAGGATGAGGAGAGAGACAACGTGAACATGATTTATTAGTTTGTCACTTTCAGTCATTTTGGATTTTTTCCAAGTTTTTTTTTCAACTGATATTCTGGGATTTTATTAAGACCCCCCCCCCCTCCCCACACACACACACAGGCAGCCACAGGGAGGTTTGTCGTGATGGACCGGAGCTCCGTGTTTCCCCGTGTGTGGTGCGTGTGCCTGCTCCTCCTCTGCTCCACAGGGAGCACGCGGGTGACCGGGGTGGGAGGCTCCCACCACAGCATCCAGCATCCCAGCATCCCCCCATCTGTGTGAGTATGGACGGAGTACGGTAAATGCTGTGTAAAGTGCTGCCACATAGGATTTAACAAACTCCTAAAAAATAAAATCTGTCATTCAAAGCAAATGTTACATGACATGGATGATGTAGTCACAAATGCAGTATTACACAAACCGCTGTAAGATGACCTGCTGTGCTATGTGTTTTTTTAAATCATACATTTTCTTCTTCCCACCGTCTTGTCTGTAAACATATAAAAATGTTTTTCTTCTCAACTATTATTTACACATTTTTGTTAGTTTTAAAATGATTGTTTTATTGTTGACTAGTCATTTTCTGTGTGGTTCTAGAAATCACTTAAATGGCAAAAAAGTTGGCAAACATTGAAGCAATCTGAGGAGCTTTTTAAGTGTTTTAATGGCCAAGTGTATTCATGCTATGTGTAATATTTTTAATGCATAATTCATAGTTTGTGTGTGTGTGTGTGTGTATATGTATGTGTGTGTGTTACGCTATGCAGGGTGAAGCTGTGGGCCTCAGCGTTCGGAGGAGAGATGAAATCCATCTCGGCAAAATACTCTGGCTCCCAGCTGCTGCAAAAGGTGAGCAGCTTTCTGTCGGACACAAACTTTGTGCATCACAATAAAAAACGACATTCGTGGTCTTCAGAATTCCGGCAGCTCTCAGTAACGAAAACCTGGTTGTCCTGGCTTGTGAAATATCCACATGACTAAACTTTGGACAAGTCCACTCGATAGACAGGCTTTGTATTTTCATGTCCGTCCCACGTGCTGGAGTATTGCCAAGGGGTTTTGGAAGTGGTGTGTGATATTGTTGGGGCAAACTACAGTTTAGCGAAAAACCTAAAATGTGTTTTCGAGAGCCTTTTAAGAACTGAAATTTAAGTCCTCAGCTCATGAAGTGAAAGAGATGGCGGGTGTGGAGGAGGTTGTGGATTGTTCTGCAGTCTGAGCGAGGGAAATGTCGTTTTCCCTCGCTCAGACTACAGAACTTGTGCCTTTCAGCCACTCGAGAGTCGGTAATGCACGCAGCCGACGGGAAGGTGGGCGCAGATTTTAAAAGCTTGTTCACAACGTGTGCCTCGCAAATGGAGGTCCTTTTCTCCGCCACCCGTAGTAGAGATTGACACATGCACACACACACACGGATAGGCACAAACACACACTTGCACACGTACACACACAACCATGTTAGGGACACACAGACAGGCAGGGTAGGTGCAATGTGCACATACAAACCACACTCATAAACACACACTTACAAAAGCATTATCGTTTATTGCTAAGCAACTAAACATTTCTCACATTTCCAACACCTCCCCATACCTCTTTCCGTTCCCCGTTGCAGTCTGCAGCCCCCCCCCCCACTCAACTTTGTGGCAACGCTGTAGAATGGAAGTGTGATGGAATGTTAATATTCCCTAATGCAGGCTCAGCTGATGAGGTGCAGGTTATAATTGGTTAATGGACAGTCGGTGGGCAAGGCGGGCTGGTCGCTGTAACCTTAAAGTGGTGGCTGGACGGGCATAATGCTGTGTGTAGGGCCAGACGTTAAGGCTCCCGCTGCCACAGAGAGGCTCTGGATAGTGCAGCAGAATCGCACTGGAGCCAGTGTGTGAAGCGAGGCTGCAGTATTGCGACTAAATCGCAAGCACACCGCTGTTAGGTGTCACCCCGGCCCCATCTGAGAGCGCTCCTCCTAATAACCGGGTCCCGTGTCCATCACTGACACGCACCCTACACGTGCACAAACATGTGCACAGGCGTGCAGACACACACACACACATGGGCACAAAAACTTGCAGAGGAACGCACACATTTTATACACATACTCAAAAACATACACAGACACACACAACACGCTAACCGTGCAAGCCCGCACAGCTGCATGCACCCGCGTTCACACCGAGAGGGTGGATTTCATCAGCCCTCGATAAGGCGGAGGAGTGGCGTTATCTCTCTGACAGGATAAAAACTGCCCCCTCCCCCTTCTTCTCGTCTTTTGCTGCCTCCAAAACTGAGATAACCCTCCCGCGGAGCGGCGACCTCTTTATGAAATGCAAATGAGGGCCGCAGGGTTAATTGAGCAAAGAAAAGACTCAGAGACCTCTTTGTGAAAAAAAAAAAATCTGCCGTCTCGTGTCTTGGCAAGTACGGTGCTAGTCGCTGTGCCCACTCGCCGGCATTCAGAAAGTAATCTCACACGTCATCCACGCGTGAACAAGAGGCGTCCTTAAATACATACACACCCCAAAACCCGCACACACTTAGGTTATTTTCTGGTCATCTTCTCCTGTAGTGTGACGTGTGTGTCCAGCGTACAACTCGCCGCTCTATTCAGAGAAGACACAGGAAGGGACCACAGATGCCCCGGGGGCACATATGCTTTTAAATGGGCAAGAAGAATGAGGCACATGCACCGTCTTAGAAAGAGAAGAGGATGGCACCGAGGAGAACAGACGTGTGTGTGTGTGTGTGTGTTTCCCTTGGGCTGGGGGACAGATGGACTCGATCTCTCTCCCCGATTATCTCTCTGACCCCAGCATAGCAGAAATCTCCTGGAAATGTCACACACATGGCTGCTGTGTGTTGACTGAGGCAGGAGCGCTGTAGTGCGTTATTTGTCGGTGGAGGTCTTGTTGGAGGAGTTGTGTACCGTCAGGCTGAAGTTTTTCAGGTTGAAAAATATAGAAAACGTTTCAAAATATACATCTGAAATGGACATTTTTTCAGTGCTATAATCTACCTTGAGTTGTGTTTATTCTTGTGTTTATCAAGGCTTTGTGCTCTGCTCAGATATATATGAAATATTATCAGTTATTTTTAAAGATAATTTTTGTTCCTTCTTGTAGTCATGTCCATCGTTGCGGTAATACAAATGCTAGTTCGGATGCATCTTACATGAAAATACTTTCCACCGGTAATAAGGAACTCATGTTCAGTCTGTGCAGACATCACACAATCCTCAGCTGCAGTGGTACAAATGGACTTGTTGGGAAAGAGGCTGACAAAATGTTAATAATGACTAGAAAATTAAAAAAATATATATGTATGATAGAGATTCTCTTTGCTCTTCCTTAATTTATCTTCTCCCCCCTTTTATACATATATATATATATATATATATATATCCCCAATTTTATTCGGCCAATTACCCCACTCCTCCAAGCCGTCCCAGTTGCTGCTCCACCCCCTTCTGCTGATCTGGGGAGGGCTGCGCACTACCACATGCCTCCTCCCATACATGTGAAGTCGCCAGCCACTTCTTGCCACCTGACAGTGAGGAGTTTTATCAGGGGGATGTAGCATGTGTGAGGATCGACCAGAGGAGGCGCTAGTGTGGCAACCAGGACACATACCCACATCCGGCTTCCCACCCGCAGACACGGCCAGTTGTGTCTGTAGGGATGCCCGACCAAGCCGGAGGTAACACGGGGATTTGAACCGTCGATCCCCGTGTTGGTAGGCAACGGAATAGACCGCCACGCCACCCGGACGCCCTCGCCTTTTTATTTAATCATTTACTTTCCAGCCGTTATTTGTGTACAGTGAGCCGGCTTTGCCAAATCTCCTTCATTTTGTCCTTCATTATGTCCTTTCCCACTGAACCTTTGACCTTTGCCCCCCCCTCCCCAACTTCCTCCAACCCACTTCCTCCATACATAGGAAACAGATCCTGTTTCAAGGTTACCGCAGGCAAAGGATCAACCAGGATATACTGCTCAGTGTGTGTGTGCGTGTGTGCATGCATGTGTGTGTGTGCGAAAGAGAAAAAGGGATCCTCCTGATCAATAAGCTCTTCAGTTTGTTATTCAAATCAACTGTTGGCAGTGCACTGTGGCCATTCTGTGTGAACACACATCCAGATGAACACACACACACACAAACACGCCCGCACACACACGACGGACGGACCGGGGGATTGTGTTTTAGAGACATGAAACGTCTCCTACTGCTGGTTGGAATTAGCTCTGTGTGAATGTGTGTTTTCACCGCTCTGCAGCGCTATTCTCCTCAGATCTTTAATTTCATGTATCATTGAGCACCTGTCTTTGAAAAAGCAATGATGACTCCCCGGTTGTGTGTGTGTGTGTATGAGTGAGTGTGAGTGTTTGTGTGTATTTCTGGCTAGGACAGTTTTCGCCTCTGCTTTATGGCTTCTTGGAAGTGGAGTACATGGACGTGGTGCCGTGCTGGGGTAACTTGAAGGCTCAGGTGGTGATAGGTGAAGCCGTGGCAGGTCATCAGTGTGCGACATCACCGTGTCTGAAACTGACCAGACCCGCTCTTCTTCTCTTCTCCCCCTCTTTCATCGTGCACAGAGCTGGCCTGTATGAATGTATGCAATAAGTGTGCACAGTTACCACACACACACACACACACACACACACACACACACACACACACACACACACACACACACACACACAGAAAGAGCAGGCGATGGTGTAATTGACAAGAGTATGTTAGAATCGATTTGTCGGTGCGAGGAGGAGGAGGAGGGTCTGCATTTGTGAGCCTGAACATTTGCGTGCACATTGTGTGTGTGTGCGTGCAGCATGCATGGACAGTATGATCGATGAACATGTGATTGCCGGTATAGAACAGTGTCATACTTTCCTTGTTTATTGTCGAGATGCTTAGCGAGGCTTTACACCAACGTGACTGACCGCAAACTCGCAGCCCAGCAAGGGACACGGAGCATACCGGCTCAGAGAGAAGCTCCTCTGGCTTCACGGTATTCACCCTTTGCAGACACGTCACAATTATCACGTGACGAGGGAGCCTGCGCCACGACGGACGGCAGGAAGTGATAGACCGGGAAATTCAAAAGCGAACAACAAAAACAAACAAAATATTGCGAAGGATGAGTAGCTATTACAGTTTAAATTGAAGTGATGGCTACCAATAGTCAGAGTAATGTTGTGGAGTTGTCCTGTGAAGTGAGTCACCTTATAGGACGGCACAAAGAGCGATATGTGGAGAAGCTAGCGATAGCGGGGTTAGCTAGCGATAGCAGGGTTAGCTAGCGACCCATACCTTCTTCCTACCGACGTGTTCACGGATCTAGCAAAACAGTCCAGTCTGCCCAAGTTCAATCCACACGATCTGTACCACTATGTTACCAACGGAGTGTCTCCATACACACACAGGTGCTGACCTAAAAGCCTACAAAAGTCTGGATGCTGACCAGTTCTTTGTAGCTGGTTGGGTTACAGAATCGCGGTGCTACGCTCACAGCAGGGGGATGTACCTCATAATGGCAAAGGTAAGACATAGCTAGCTAGCCAGCTGTGTATGTTTTTAACCTGTTTCCCCTAGGATGCCATCAAAACTCAAATCGACTGTAACCAAAAGCAGCTCATACTTCCCTCGCCATTTCATAGTAGGTTACACAGTCTTGCCATCTAGCTAGCATTTGGGTCATTCCATAGAAAGTGTTAAGTTTTAGTCCACAACATTCAAAGGGGACAAGGAGGCATAATAAAACTGTCAGTAATGTTTTCAGTGTCTGAAGCCACTGATTCAAGTTACTGGTAAGCATGAAGCCAAATACAATTAGATAATAAATATACAATTTGTATATTTTTAGCTGTTTTTGTTATATTACAATCATTTTCTCATGTCCACTCTGACCATTTCTCACATTCATTAAGGTAACACTTATAAAATATCACATACTAAATCTCAGACTTTTATTGTTCTTATGAGCAAAAATATTTCCCTCTTCATATGAAATGTGTTAATTAAATTAAAAATGCATAATTTTTGGTTAAAATATATAAAATATATATATTATATATATTCTGTAACCCAACCAGCTACAAAGAACTGGTCAGCATCCAGACTTTTGTATGCTTTTAGGTCAGCACCTGTGTATGGGGACACTCCGTTGGTAACATAGTGGTACAGATCGTGTGGATTGAACTCGGGCAGACTGGACGATTTTTGCTAGATCCATGAACACATCGGTAGGAAGAAGGTACGGGTCGGTAGCTAACCCTGCTATTGCTAGCTTCTCCGCATATCACTCTTTGTGCCGTCCTACAAGGTGACTCACTTCACAGGACAACTCCACAACATTACTCTTGACTATTGGTAGCCAGCACTTCAATTTAAACTATAATAGCTACTCGTCCGTCGCAATATTTTGTTTGTTTTTGTTGTTCGCTTTTGAATTTCCCGGTCTATCACTTCCTGCCGTCCGTCATGGCGTTCATATTCCCCGCGAGTGGGACGTGACGTCACGTGCAAAGGGTCAATAGGGAAGAGGTGAGGAGGAGGAGAAGAATGAGGGGTGGAAAAGACAAGAACATGAAAGAATCTGTTTGGAACGCTGCTTAAACTCCTACTGCTGTCATTGTTAGAATAACTAATACTAATACCATAATCAACCATATGTAGTGATACCGCGTTTTTGAAAACACAATCACAAAGCACACTGTACTATGGGGTTAAGAAACTGACCCCCCCCAAAAAACAAACAAACAGATAAAATGGTCAGCAAATGCAATAAATTTATGAAATCAAAGGCAAAAAAGAAAAAGTAAACATTGAAGGACAGTTGAGAAATAATAAATTAAAAGTCCTTGTAACACAAGGCTATGAAAGGGAGTTCTGATCACTGTGTATTGATGTGCGCACTGCCGAGAGTATTGACACTCATTCACATGAAGTCAAATTATCAGCTAGTGCTGGGCAGTGCTAATTAATAAAATATTATGATTATCATGATACATATATAGTAATTATAAAATGTGTGTGTGCATGCGTGTGTGTGTGTGTATGTGTAGGAAAAAAACTTTAATTTATAGCAGTACAAGCCTGTTTGCCAAGTTGGCTATACAACAAAGAAAAAACCCCAGTGAATAAACGCTATGTTGCTTTGTACCACGCCCCTAGTTACGGTGCACAGCAACCAATGGGAGGACAGGAAACATTTGAAAAGAAACATCAGGGACATTACAACCAATGAGGGAGGGACTGTAATGGTTGGTTGTACACCAGAGACGGTGTAACCCCCCCCCGCTATATAGAAATATAATATATATATATATATATATATATATATATATACACACACACACACACACACATACTTGTGCAACGTACCAGGTTTAAGAATCCAACGGAGGTTCACCACATTGAACTGTTATGTACAGTGCAATATCAAAGCAAAGCAAATGAAACTCCATCCACTATTTCACACCTTGTGAGAAACTTTAGGCGGCAGCTTCTAGTTTTCATTAATTTAAACAACAAAATTCTGTATGATCTCATGATATGACAATATGCAGAGTTCCTCGCAATGCGACAATTGAAAGATGAGGAACGGTGATATTGAATTATTGCTCAGCGCTTTTATCATCACAGATATAAAAAGTGGTTCTGAGAGCTCTTCATGTGACTCCGGCTCAACACATTTCTGATACAGAAATGTGTTGATGTAGTGTTTACAACACATTTCGATCAGAATATAGATTTGTTTTGCTGAAGGATGATTTTACTGCTTCTAGAGGATGCTCAGAGAGACTTGAAGCCCGGCCGGTGGGTGTATTTATTATCACTTTTTTATTTGACACAGCTTCATGTTGCTGTTTTTGTGAGAGATTTATGTTGCTAATGAATATGCATTTTAGTCACACTAACTAGATTTAAGAGCATGACTAATTGTCTAATTTTGAAGTGCATATGATTATGCATTTCAGTTTTCAATTAGATTTTTAATTAATTGCATATTTGGCTGACAATGGTGCAAGAATGGCGTGCTTACTGAGGACGAAAATATAAATTCAATTGATTAAATATTATTATATTTTCAACCAGTTAATACTTCTTTAACTTTTAATTTGATCTAGCATGTGAATTTTTTTTAATGTAATTTGACCCATTCCGTTTAACTTGCTTGACGACTTCACCATTATCAGCTGATTTAACGGTTTTGTCATCCCTGTTGAAAACAGATTAATGCTGAAAGTGATGCAGGATTTTGTGTCGGCAGTCGTCATGCAAATTCTCCTCTGCAGAAATATCCGTGTTGTTGTTGTGTGGTTATCTGTGTTGCTTTTGGTGAGGAAACAGATTTCAGAATTAGGTTAATGTGAATGGATTCGGCCGTGCATGGCTGTTTTGCACACATGCATTTTGCTGTGATACCAAGTCCCGGTGCATTCCCGTGCAATATGAGCCATTATACAAGCCATCAAAAAGGAACAGAGGATCCTTTTTAACAAAGTGTTGCTCCTCCATGATTCTCCCACAGAGCCCATGTAGATTTGTGAGCCACTGATAGACCATGTTTTAGGTTGCTAGCCCACGAGATTACAGTAGCTTTAACTAGCCTGTGTATGGCCTGGAGAGTCGGGGCAGTCGCACACAGCTCCTCGGGTCTGTGAAAAATTAAACATTTCTAGTCAAAAACCGTCAATTGTGCCTTTATTTGGAACTTTTGTTTAATTCCCGAGTCATCTTTAGACTCCAGCTTTTCCCTGTATGTCTTCTCAATAAGGATGATTTTGTGCAGTGTGGTGGGGAAATGTGTGTGTGTGTGTGTGTGTGTGTGTGTGTGTAAATTAGCGGAAGGGGAAGTATGTGTGACGGTGCCAATCTGCTGCCAAGGCTTGGTGATGGCTTTGGCGTTGCGGTGTAACAGTGTGTCAACGAGGGGGAGACGGCTGCAGATTAGATTTAGCTTTGGGAAAATTGAATAGCTGTCAGGTCCGGTTCAGCACGGCTGCCGACGAGATGGGGGGGGGGGGGGATGCCGCCACCGCCGCCTGTACCTCCCTCCGTAATTCCCCCAATTCCCACTCTCTTTTTCTCTCTCTCTTTCCTGCCGCTCATCCAATGACTGGGGCGTAATGTTGGTCTGTTTAATCCACATGCTTCCCTCTCTACAAATGGAGAACCTCAGAAAGAGGGGGTGAGGGTGGGGGGGGGGCACATGTCATGGAGTTAATTACGGCTTTAGCGGGCGGGAGTTTTGGGCTGCGCCGCTATTCCTTTTATGTCCTCTCACACCGGCTTTAGCCAGCACAGCTACTTACACACACACACACACACACACACTTTAATTACTACTTTGTTAAATGGGAAGCGACACACACGGAGCCAGCTGCGAAATGCCAAACGTCTCTTGACACCCCGCCTTTATTTGAGGTGAGACCGGGGGGGGTAGGGGTGCAGGGGATATGTGTTAGGTGGAGAAAGCCAGGCCCTTTTTACTGTTGGATTAAAAGAAGACTAAACTTGAAGTCTTTTAGCATTACAGCCACTGATGCTGTGCTGTTGGCTTGTTGGTTCATGGAAAACTTCACGTGTGCAGAAAATCCTAACTGGGCTTAAAACTTGCTGATGACTTGCTGGGAGGAGTTTTTCCCCTTTGCAGCCCTTTTTATTATTATGTCTGTTTGCCAGCATGTGAAGTGTTTGATTTAGTACTTCATTCTTATGGGGAAGTAAATTGACTAATTTATTATTTGTGCATTACATATTCAAAGTTTACAAAGTTCCTCTTAATGCTTCAATCAAACCTTCACACAAATGCACTCATGCACATTTAAGTGTGTGTGCGCACACACACACACACACACAGCTTGTATGTAGTGAAGCACCTTGTGCCGTGTGCTGTTGAGATGATGAATGTAAACACTGAAGATAAATATCTACTGTCATCTGTCTCTTGCTGCTAAGTTCTGACTCGGCTTCTGCTATGTTGTAGGTAAAGAGCATCACACTGTGGCAAAACAGCACAGTAAACACACACACACACACCTATAATTATGACAGATTGTTTAAACGATATTCCTCAAACTGGACTGCGTGCAGAGAACAAATGCTAGCCAGATTGCTGAGGAGGTGGGACTAATGTTATTAAACACATTTAGCATGTGCAGCACTGTGTGAAGGACTGTCTGTGACTTGCTGCTGTCCCCATCAATCATGCTGCCAGTGGTCAGGCCCCGCCTTGTGTGCTGTAGGTAAAGAAAACCTTAATAAAGCAACAGACTGAACAGATGAATAGACATCAGGCCCATTACAGACACTTCCTTACACCTCCACCTCCATACTGATGGAACTGACTTCTACTTTCTTTCACTAGCAAGGATCATACCACAATAATGTGAGTTTACAGTTTTAATGAGGAGAGGAAGTATTGGATGATGGGGATGAATGATGGAAGTGAGGGTGAGGATGGATGTGGAGGTTGTCTGATTAGGCCAGTGTGGGACATCTTGACATACAGGGAGAAGGAGACTCAGAGTGGGGGTTCAGTCTCAGGTGGTTTTCCCAAGCCGACTGTGGATCCCCAAAAAATGGAGCTGAGGTGAGCATGGGCTTGATGGAGGTCATTGAGATTATTGCGGATGTAAGAATGATAGGCCTGAGATGACCAGTGACTAAGAACTTGAATTGTTTGATCTGAGATGCCCGGTCTGGCGGCTGTGGAAGCCGCTCCAATTTGAAAGGAATGGATAGAGTAGTGTTGTGGAGATATGCTGGAGATGCAAATAATTTGTTGGAAATGCTTGTTAAACCAGATCTTGTGGCCATTTTCCCAGTTTCAGTAAGAAAGAGTGGGTCTTGAGGTAAGGCGTTTGTCCATTCCAGGTATGCTGCTTATTTAGGTGGTGGCTCGTATAGGCCTAGGTAGGAGTCTAGAAGGAATATTTAGATGGGAAATGAAGCTACTAATTGGTTGGTTTTACTTCTCCTGAGGGTGAATGTTAGAGTCAGGAATGTGAATAGTGATGTCTGACAAACTGGGATGAAGAGATGAATTATAGGTAGAAGAAGTTGGAGCAAATTCAAAGCTCTGTAGGAAGCCGAACAAGGCCAACCAGAACGTGGATTCTAAGGTTGGGTTGACTGAGGGAGATGAGTAGCCTGATTGTAGTGAACGGATGCAGAGGCTGGGAAGATTGGATATGAGCGGCGAGCGTTTTGCAGAGAGGGCAGGTTCTTGTTTTCGTAAGCCTTTCAGAAGCATGGACACTTGGGAATAGGAGATATCAGGGCAGTGGTTGCTGGTGACCAGTTTGAAGAAAAAGTTGATTCCCGACAAGTAAGTCTGGATGGTGGAGGAGTGGATTTTTAGAATGGAATGAGCGTGGATGGTAAAATTGCAGGTAGACATGATAGTGAGGGAAAGGACAGTTGGTAGATGGCGAGATGCCTTGAAACATTTCCAGCCAGTTAGGTAGGCTGGGAGTGTGCGCAGGGCAGAGCTGTTATGGATGGCTTCTTGCGAAGCATTTGAAAGGTTGACCAGTTAAGATGGTGGCGTGAACTCACGTTTGCAGCAGCCTCACCCAATACCTGTGTGGGAAGATGGTGGCGTGAACTTACGTTTGCAGCGGCCTCAACCAGTACCATTCATGTAGTGTCTTTGTCCACATCTGCATCTAAGTTTGTGTCTTCGTTTGATGGCTGGAAGAGCTTGGTCTGCTGCGCCCTGTGGGCCCAGGGACCACGGCCCTTTCTGGAGCTGCTCCTGAAGAGGAAACACCAAAGGCAGTCTGACAGGACACGGAAGTGGGGCAGGCTAAGCTAACTGCTAACCCATGCAGACTGGCAGTTCTGATAACACCGATGGCAGTCTGGCGGCGACCTTGCCTAGCATTGACTGTGTTTTTAGTGTTGTCATGTGGAGCGTGGGGAGGTGTGTCGATGGAGTCTGGCTAGGAGAGCTACTTTTGGACCGGCTGAGAGAGCCTGGTCTGTTGTGTCCAGTTGGCCCAAGGACCACGGCCCTGCCCGGAGCTGCACCTGAAGAGGAAACACCAAGGGTGGTCTGACAGGACACGGAAGTGGGGCAGGCTAAGCTAACTGCTAGCCCATGCAGACCGGCAGTTCCGACAGTCATCCTGGCTGGCGTTTGTTCTCTTGGACAGTGATTTTTTTTTTTTTTTTTTTGGTAGTTTGGATATGTGTGTTCTTGTAGTTTTTGGATATGTGTTTTTTTTCTTTGTGTAGCACTGCTGTGGGCTGGGGGAAACGGTATTTCATTTCATGTATGCAAGTACATGAAATGAAATATCAAAGTGTTCCTGATTCCTAAGGAGCTAGTTGAATATGGTGGCTGAAAATGTTGGGACTGATATGGGGTGGATATCTGATTCTGGGACCAAGTTTGTGAATTTCTGAAAAGAGAAGCAAGACAATTGCAGTTGTGGTGCCCAGGGATGTGAGCTGCACGGTGGAGGAACTGGTGTTAGACAGATATTAACGCGAGTCTGCATAGGAACTGCATAATTACTGGAGAACAAGATCGACCTCTGTTTATGATCTCTACTACTATGGTGTTGTCTGAGTGGATGAGTATAAACTTCCTAGGCCATTCATGCCCCCAAGGAATTGCAGCTATTATGATGGCGTACAGCTAATCTAGTGTGGACGAGGGGGAAATGGACTGTGGGTCAAGAGAAATTAACTCTGGGGGCCACTTGGAAGCAAACCATGTCCCGCCGTAGTATTCGCCGAAGCCTATGGAAGGACCAGTATCAGTATAAAGTTGAATGTCGTTGGATTTAGTGACATAGTCATTAAATAAAATAAAGAATATATCCTGATATCCAGAATAAAGAAATGTCATTCCAGGAAAACAAGAATTGTTGCCAGAGACACGTTTCCATCTAGCGTGACTGGTTGTGGAGAGAGGGGATGGCTGCTGCTTTTGTTAGAAGGTTTGATAGGAAGGGTTTCCCTTGGGGGATTATGTGTAAAGCATAGTTGAGGTGCCTGAGAAGGGCTAGCAGTTGCCGCTTTGTGCATCTGTCTGCTAGCAGATAGTTCGACAGAAGCATTGTGACGTGCTGTATTTTCTCAGGGGCCAGAGATGCGTGGAAGGAGATAAGAGTCCAGGGAGATACCTGAAAACACTATTGAGGTGTGAGGCCCTGAGGTTTTCTCTTTGGAAAGTTGGACGCCAGGTTCTGAGAAGGTTTTGGTAAGGGTAGAAAGCCCGTGGCATGGAGGGGTGACTACGAGGAAATTGAGAAGGTGGAGAACATAAGGGAGTCTGTGGTTTTTGGTGAGGATCCAACATAAGGCATTTAAGAGAGAGTCAAAGATCTTAGGGCTGCTTCTACAGCTGAAGGTGAGGTGTGTGGCAAAGTAATAAACTCCTTTCCAGAAAACTCCAAAGAAACACCAGAAGTCTAGATGAATGGGCAAGACTTTGAAAGATTTGGTTATGTCTGCCTTGGAGAGCGAAGTGCTGTGGCTTGCCAAACGGATGGGGATGATGGTGTGGTTGATGGTTGCATACTGCATGGAAAAGTCTGGAGATGGAATGACGCTGCTGCTTGGAGCGTGTGTGCCGTGAGGAGAAGATAAGTCAATGATTAACCTCTTTTTACCAGAGTATTTCCAAGTGGCGGTGCCTATAGGGCTGATACGGATGACTGGGAAAGGTGGATTGTGAAATGGTCCTATCTTGAATCCCTCTTTGACCTCTTTAGCAGTAAGGTGTCAACAGTGTCAGTTTCGGAGAGAGCAGACTGAAGGTTTGTGACAGATCAACATCGGCAGTCACTCGGGGTTGAGTATGACTGTCCTCCCTCTGAGGCCCCAGGTCGGTGTAGAGGCTGATCCTGGAGCTGCAAAATGGGAGGATGCTTGCCCGTGACAGCTTTTTACGTGGAGTGGC
Organism: Lampris incognitus; assembly: GCF_029633865.1. Lineage (NCBI taxonomy): Eukaryota > Metazoa > Chordata > Actinopteri > Lampriformes > Lampridae > Lampris > Lampris incognitus. The sequence goes on along the minus strand of NC_079212.1, from coordinate 8,270,765 downwards.
TTATGCATCTGCAGCCACCACACAGTCCTTGGCAGGGGGTGGCCAGGGTCCAATGGCATGGAGAACCAAGATGATTGGGGACCACCCTCTGTTGCAGCCTTCATCCGCCTTCACTGCTGTTGTGACCTTGAGACATCTTCCTGCCAGTTCCGCCGTTGAGGTCTTTGTTTGATCTTGCTTCATCTGGAACCTTCCCCTCTCCTTGTCCAATCCGCCTTGGGTGACCCTACCAGGAGCCAAGCTCCATACGGCATAGCTCTAGGGATCATTGGTACACGCAAGCTTCTCCACCACGGCAAGGTGGCAATCCAGGAGAAATGTGACCAATATGGGAAGTGTCAGGATGGAAACCATGTGTGAACCCGTTTATGAGAAAGTTGACAAACTCACTATCAGGGTGATTTTGTCCAGCAGTGGATCGGGCCTGTACCTTGACCGGTGTACTGAAGTGCTTTGCTAGTCAGTCCACTAGTGTGGTTGGATTGTGGGGGCAGCTATTTCTTGTATAGGCATCACTGCAGATAGAGCAGGTGTGCAAGTGTCTACAGTTAGAGAGGGAGCAGCCCAGGTGATGAAAGTTGTCGCACACCATCCTGCCTCCCTGATAGAGGATTGGCCATCCCTGTTTGTCAGTGCCTTCAGGGATGGGAACATTATCCATGGTATGTATATTGATGGGCTTAGGGATGATGGGAGGAGACGGTTCTGTGGGAAATAAGCAGGTAAATACCAGGGTATTGCACGAGGAGGAGGGGTGTGAACGAAGGGGGGTGATGATTGTGCATGCTGTGACTGGATGAAAGGGGGCTCCACATAGCTCACAGGAGAGTGATGTATGAGCTGCAAAAATGTGGCAGTAAATTTTTGAATCCATAGCACCCCAATAAGTCCCCTGGTTAAACTGTTGTAAACACTCTGCTGCCTGGGTAGCGAAAAGGACATGATAGATCTAAAAGCCTGGCCCTCCGAAGCGTAAGGCCATGTCAAGAATGACTGAGAGGTAGTCTTTTGAGTTCAGACCTTCAGTCTGGATACGCTTGGGCAGATTATGTCTCAGTAGAGTGAAAATGCTAGAGTGAATTCAGTGGGAGTGAGTTCTTTTGACCAGGAATTAAGCTGCAGTAAGCCTTGGCTAGTCTGCAGTTCCTTTGGCTGGCTGATATTGGTGAGGGACTGCTGAAGGAGCTGGCCTAGATCTACAGTTACCAGAGAAAGTTTGCTGGATTAAAGCTTGAGGGACAGGAGAAGGGTGATTGACTGATGAAGCTGCCAGTGGGGGTGGCATTGCTGTGGCTCGGGTGAAAAGATTTTTACATGTAGAAAAAACATTTGGGGGTTGGAGAGGGAGGGGAAAAGGATAGACCAGTAGGAAATGGAGGAGGAGGCTGAAATGATTGGTTAATCTGAGATGGGCCCCCCAGGTTTGCAGGGTGAGGCTCTTGGATTGCTGTGTTGGCTGTTGGTGAAGTATTAGAGGTAGCAGGAGCCGTGTTTCTGTGTACGAATGAAAGAAGGGTAGAGGAATGGGTGATGGGATGAAAGGATGTAAGGATGTATGTGTGTGTGTGGGTATTTTGTGAAACCTGCGAACACAGGGATGAAAAGAAAGATGTGATGAGCTGAGAGAAATTAGACACTGAGGGAGCCAGGCACAGGGGGAAAGATGACCTGGCCCCTGCTGGGGTGAGGGGGTGCTGATGGTGCTGGCTGTGGCCTGTGGCACTGCAGGAGGAGGTGCTGTGATGTCAAGTGACAATCCTGGAGGTGGGTAGCTCAGGTGAGGGTACCAGAAGTGCAGGAGGCTCATCAGAGGATGCGGTGGATGGCGTGTTGGTGGATGCCAAGTAAAGTTGAAACAACATAGTTTTATTGTCAGAGCGACTGAAGGAAATGCCTTCCCTCTTTAGGGTGCACTGAAGGCAAGCGACAGCCCAATCTCTGATGTTTGTTTTGTGACTTGGATGTGGAGATGGAACCATGTGTCAAGTGCGCCGAAGAGGGCTATCGGGAGTTGGTTGTGAGGGAGGTCGCTGACGAGGAGAGCGATTGAGCTAGCTTCCGCGTCTATGTCTGTCGCCACTGTGGGTCCTGGGCCTCGTGGGGGGAGAGAACGCCTGGGATCGAGTCAGAGTTGGTGAGATCTCGATAGATGGGCTTGGATGGGGGTGCCCACGAGGCTGAGGAATATGTAGCGTAGAATGCAAGTGTCTTTGGTGAGAAGACTGGCTATGGTCTGACTGCTGTGAGAGTAACATGACGAGAAGAATCACTGTCGTCGCCTGAATTGGATGGAGGGATTTGTAGTTTGGGATCCATGGTGAGTTGGTTTTTGTTTTATTTTTTTGAGGTAGCATTAGTCTGTTTTGAATTAATGTGATCAAGCGCAGGCACAAAGCGCAGTCTGTCATCGAGAGAATGGAGACAAACAGTGCTGGATGGGTTGACCGGGTATAAGTAGGCTTCACCTCCTCACCGAGGTCGTCCGTCAGGATGCCCCGTAACTGCTTCCACACGGCATTTCCAACTATGCCGTTTGTGTGTGTCTGCATAATAGGGTTTCGGTTGCGAATGTTTGTTTAAAGCATGGGGCGCTACTCCACATGTGGTACTCCACACAAGTAGGCTTGCCAGGTGATTAGAGGAGTGGTTGAGGCATGCTCCTGCTCCTGAAAATCTTTAACAAGTTAACTTCATTTCTTTCTTCCTTGCTTTATTTCTTTCTTTTTCTATCTGTGGCCTTCCTTTTTTTTCCCCCAGTCTGACATCTTTTTTCTTTCTTGCATCCTGGATTTCTTTAATTTTCAGGATGGCCTGAGGATTTTCTTTACCCTATCATCTCTCTCGTTGTCTCTATCGCCATCAACCTCATCCTTCACTCAACGCTTCAATCTGTTTATCATTTCCACCCATGGCTTTTCTTTCAACTCTGTTCCTACTTCCTCCTGTATCTCCCCCCCCCTCTCTCTCCGTCCTCTGTTTTTAATAATGGATTGGAAGCAGCTTGAGTCTGGGCTACTAAAGAATACATGGGAGGGGATGTCGGGACACGTCAGAGTGTGATGCAGGAGTTGATGCCCCAAAAATAGTTCTGCTGGTTCTGCACAACGTCCTGCACCCCCAGTCCCCCTCTCACACTTTACTTCAACTCTGCCAACACACACATGCATGCACTTAGTTTGCTTGTACGTTGGAAGGCCTGATAGCCACATTTTTTATAAAGTAAGAGAGAGCGCTGCCAAACTCAGCTCAGCAGGAAAACTGCACCTCCTCCCACTCACCTTCACCTGTACTTGCACTCATCTTGCACAAACACACTTATCCAGAAAACACAGTTATCCAGACAGACGAACCGGCAGCAACCTGGGCAAGGCGGTTTAAAGTCACGCACAAATGGCTATGAGAGCACACACACTTCACTGGACAGCCTCAGCACGGTTGCACACACTTCCACATGCTGTTTGTGTGTTTGTGTGTGTGTGTGTGTGTGTGTGTACAGAGAGAGATGAGGCAGCTTTTCCCTGTTATACCCCAACAACAACAGGAAGCATCGAAAACCGTTTCCCTCCTGACACATTTCATGGGAAACCTTTCAGCTTATTTCACCACATCTGTCTGCATTGATTTCAGTCTCGCTAACATCTGCTGGTCTGCAGCCTGCACCTGATCATGAAACAGGCTGAGCAGCACGTGAGTGACAAAGCATTAGTTAGGCGAGGAGATTAGGATTGATCAGTACAGATCCATATTGATTAGAGAGGGAGAGAGAGAGAATGTGTATAGAGAGAACTCAAGCACAGTGTGTGTGAGGCTCGTTGTGTTCGAATCAGAAATAGCCCAATTTGAGGAGAGTTGCCGTAATTGGAAATAGTGCTGGGTGATATGGACATTATTATAATCGCAACAATCATATGGAATTTAAGACGATATTGATATATATTACAATATCTTCTTACATATGTAAAAATAGCATGTTTAAGAATCCAAATGAGGTTAATCACGTTGGAACTGTTTTGTAATGTTATGTGTAATATCAAACCAAAACTAGTTTTCAGAAAATACTCCCCTCAAATAGTTCACACCTCATTTTGCAAGAAATTTTAGAGAACAGATTCTCGTTATCATTAATTTAGACATCAAATCTGTACCACCGTATGACTATCTGAATTTCATCCCAATACAGTACCATTAACCAATCAATCAATCAATCAATCAAATCTTACTTTATTCGGACACAAAGGTCCATATACAAAAAAAACCCAACAACAAAAATACAACACGGGGGCGTCCGGGTAGCGTAGTGGTCTGTTCCATTGACTACCAACACGGGGATCGCTGCTTTGAATCCCCGTGTTACCTCCAGCTTGGTTGGCCGTCTCTACAGACACAATTGGCCGTGTCTGTGGGTGGGGAGCCAGATGTGGGTGTGTGTCCTGGTCGCTAGACTAGCGCCTCCTCTGGTCAGTCAGGTTCAGGGGAACTGGGGGAATAGCGTGATCCTCCCACCCGCTACGTCCCCCTGGCGAAACTCCTCGCTGTCAGGTGAAAAGAAGCGGCTGGCGACTCCACATGTATTGGAGGAGGCATGTGGTAGTCTTCAGCCCTCCTCGGACCGGCAGAGGGGGTGGAGCAGCGATCGGGAAGGCTCAGAAGAGTGGGGTAATTGGCTGGATACAATTGGGGAGGAAAAAAAGGAGGGGGGGGTTACAATCAAATTTCCCTTTAGGTCTATACATTATTATTAAAAAATACAACACAGGAAAATGACACAAAAATGTAGCTAAAACAGCAGTTCACAAGTCCACAATGATTAAAACCTATGCAAACATTTATTCCAATGTTTCCACAAACAAGGGGAGTACCTTGTGTCACTTTGTGTAGGCTCAGTTAAAACCATTATAATTACATTCTTTGAATCAATTGATCAACACATAAATTTGTACATACAGTTCCTCAACACAGCATGAAAAATGGGAACATTACTAGTCACAAACACATGACTTGCTCTTGTCCATCGTGGAAGTTTGAGCAAGAGTCTGAATGCATCAATATATGCTACCTGCAGCTTTTTCATTGTTGCTTTGCTATAGTCGCACCACAAGTGGGCTGTATAGAGTGGAGTACAGCAGGCCCTAAAAAGAGCAGTTTTAACAGCATCTGTACATTACATTACACACTACATTAATTATGAATTACTGCCCAGCCCTAATTGGAAATGTCTGTCAAGTGTTGACATATGTCCTGTCACTGGCAGTACATGACAACAGTATTGAATGTTGAATAGCGATCATTGGATGTCTAATGGGTTGTTTAAGCTGTTTACCGTCTTTTCCCTGCTCTTATTCATATGTTGTGGGTATATCTGTTGTTAATGTTTAACAAACATGCTGTCAATTTTTTATTAAGTTCAGTTCAACCCTGGACTGTCCGTCTACTGCTGACTGTCACAGGAATCCCAAAAGCAATGCCTCTGCACTATCGGGCGGCTCATTTGTTTCCACCTTTCCTCTGCGACAATGAACCTCTCAGTGCAACATCCAACGGAACTGCAGTCCAAAGTGTAACTTCCTCCAATAAATCTCCACTCGCAAGGATAAATGTTGCTCTTTCACATCCACCACAAACATTTTGCGCTCTCTCTTTCTCTACCTCTCTTTCCGTCTCCTTCCACTTTCACGCTGGCTGCTGCTGGAATCAATTTGAGCCTGTGAGAATGTATAGGGTAGAAGAAAAGACGAGAGGTAGCAGACCACATTGTATGTGCTGCTAAGCATGAAAAATGTTTCCCTGGGCCCTGCTGAGGCCAACTTAAGCTAAAGGCGAGCCGGTGCCGATAGACTGTGGACTATTAATCAGTTCCATTTCAGATGAGTACCACAATTCTGGGTGTTGTTATGGGGATGGTGTCTGGGTGAAGTGAATTGTGGTTCAAAGAAACAAAAAGTGTGGTGTCGACAGTGCAGAGGATACCTGTGGTGTTTTTCTTTTATCAGCGATCCGAATTGGTTGCGTCCTGTGGCATTATGGGAATGCATACGATGGTAAATAGGTTGCTGGTGCAGATGATGCGAGTCTAACTCTTTTGTGTGTGTGTGTGTGTGTGTGTGTGTGTGTGTGTGTGGGTTTGAGGTAAGCATGCTGGCAAAGAATGGCATAGGGTATGGGGACATTGAAAGATGGTGGCCATTAGCATGAGCAGAGTTTTGGCACCCACTTCAGGGGGCAATGGTGCATGCACAACAGATGCAGTGCACCCTGGGACATTTTCCTGAGCCATCTCCAGCAGCCATACCATTACGACTTGTGTGCTTGTGCTTGTGTGTGTATGCGTGTGTGCCTGCCTATTTGTAGGAATGTGTGTATGCATGTGTCCATGCATGTTTCTGTGTGTGTGTGTGTGTGTGTGTGTGTGTGTGTGTGTGTGTGTGTGTGTTTATATGAATGTGTGCGTATATGTGTGTGTTAATGTGACTTTGTGTGTGTTGGTGTGTCTTGGGTTATTATTGCTAACTATTTTTCTCTTTTGGATGTAGCCTCAGGCAGCCTTTATGACAGTCTGTCAGTCTGCAGACTCACACAGACAGTGGAGGAGGTGTATAAGTGGTTCATTATGTTGTTACCAAAAGAGCAACACCGGCCTTCACTCACAAGGACAGGCACGAAGGTTTGGGTCTAAAATAAGTTTATTGCAGATGACGTTAGCAACTGGTAGAACCGTCTCCAAGATGTTTTGTGTTGCAGTTAACCAAGACTGTATCTTCAACACCGAAGTGCACTGAAAAATTCAAGTACAGTTTTTGTAATACTGAAGCGATTAAAGAGATCATTTTGAAGAAGACATTAGATACAACATTCTAAAACATATTAATAAGATGGTTATTAATAATTTAAGCTGTCTGCTAATGTTGACACGTGTTGTAAGAGCTTATAAATGCTGTGTTACTCATTTATTAACCACTATTTATAGCTACTCATTATAAAGCATCTCTGAAGTGTCTCAGGGGAGACATTTTCTGGCAAAAAAATTGAGTTCAATAAACATTTGGCTAATTAGCAATAAATAAAAAGAAATGTAGTTTACAGTCAATCTTCTGACGAGCCTTACGCTGCATTCAGGCAGACATCAGAATCAAGAATCAGAATCATGTTTATTGGCCATGTAGGTGTGCACACACATGGAATTTGACTCTGGTTTCGTGGCTCTCACAGTGTACTTAACATAGAATAACAACACTACAATCTTCCGCTATATACACAAGGACTGACTTATACAGGTGAAATAAGAGGTGATAAAGTGCAGTGGTGCAGAGAATATATCAGAGATGCTGAAATAAATGTTAAAAGGTTACTTACATACATGAGGTAGATGGAGCATACCAGTCTACATACAATGTACAGTACAGTATGTACAAAATGGTTGGATTTATTTGACATTGTTGAGTGTTCATTTGAATGACAGCCCGCAGAAAGAAACTGTTTTTATACCTGGTTGTTTTGGGGTACAGTGCTCTGTAGCGCCTACCAGAGGGGAGGAGTTGGAACAGGTTGTGAGCAGGGTGTGATGGGTCTACAGTGATGTTGCCTGCCCATTTCCTGACTCTGGAGATGTCTAAGTCCTGAATGGAGGTCAGGTTGGCACCAATGATTTTTTCTGCCGCCTTAACTGTCCGTTGTAGTCTGGCCCTGTCCTGTTTGGTGGCCAAACCAAACCAGACAGTGATGGATGTGCAGAGGACAGACTGGATTATTGCAGAGTAGAACTGAGTCAGCAGTTGCTGAGGCAAGTTGAACTTCCTGAGCTGGTGGCGAAAGTACATCCTTTGCTGGGCCTTTTTGATGATTGTGTCTATGTTGGATGCCCACCTTAGGTCCTGGGAGATTGTGGAACCCAGAAATCTGTAGGGTTTCACCACAGACACCCTGCTATTGAGCATGGTGAGGGGGAGGAATGTTGGGGAGCTCCTGCTGAAGTCCACTGTCATCTCCACGTTTTGAGCGTGTTCAACTCCAGGTTGTTATGGCCACACCAGAGGGCCATCTGATCAACCTCCTGTCTATATGCAGACTCTTCACCATCCTGGATAAGGCCAATGATGGTTGTGTCATCTGCAAACTTAAGGAATTTAACAGACGGGTCTCCTGAGGTGCAGTCATTTATGTAGAGGGAGAAGAGTAGGGGGGAGAGTACACATCCCTGGGTGGCGCCAGTGCTTATTGTCCGGTTGCTGGATGTGATTTTCCCCAGCCTCACCAGCTGACATCAACTTAGCTGGTGAGCTGCCGAATTTCAATGGGCGGTGAGGTATATCTTTATTTTTACGTCGTCTAGCCTCAGAATCTTTGGATCAATGGAAATCATTTTAATCTGAAGCTGTAAACCTTAGAAACTCCAGAATCATTAATTCACTTACTTTTAATTCCACTACATTTATCTGATGGCTGTAACTCCAGCCATCAGATAAATGTAGTGGAATTAAAAGTACAGTATTTCCCTCTGAAATGTAGTGGAGAAAAAGTAGAAAGTCTCACCAAATAGTAATACACAAGTAAAGTACCGTAGTAATTTACAAAGTAAAGTACCAAGTCAAGTCAATTTTATTCAGTACTTGCACTAATGTACTTTGTTACTTTCCACCTTGGTACTCTTTTGGTTTATGGTTGTAAAGGATGGTGAACTGGTAACTTGTGTTGGATGGCTGTAATCAAACATGTGAGTTTTTTTTACATGTCAGAAGGGAATCGAGTAGCACAATAAATGTAATTGGTTTTTGATAGGTGATGGTCTTGAAAAGTAAAAAGATGGTCAACGTTTTTTCAGCAACAGACCAGTAACTCATGTAACACCATCCTGTTGCAAGGCTTCCTAGAAAATGAATGAACTTCCGGCAACTTGTTAGTCAAGTTGCTGGCTGTGTGAAGGCAGGGTTTAAGTTTATTTGAGAAGTGAGCACATTAATATTTTAATCAACACTTACACAGTAATGGGTGTGCACTTGTAATGTTAGTGGGTCTATGCTTTCATCATCATTATCAGGTCGTGTACCCTCGGATGGATCTGACCCTCTCACACCACCCGTCTGTATCCTGCATAGCAGCTGGAAGATCCTCAGATGGACATCCTGTGTCGTCGACAAGTTAGTTGATATAATTTCTTGCAGGCCTTCCCACACGTGTCTTTCCACATTTGGGTGACCAAAGCAAAGTGTCGCTTGCAAGTTCTTCCTTGCTCCTCCAGCAATGACCAGCAAATCGAACCCTTCGTTCTCGGATAGTGTTTGAGATGGCGGGTATATTGCCATAGAGACACTTCTTTGTAGGGTGCTTCTTCCAAGATACATTTAGTGCAGCATGTAGCATTCTGGTGAAATCCCCATCAAGTTTGGATTCAAGCCGTTTATTGAGGGTCCAAGAAGATGATCCATAAGTGAGAACGGACTCAACTGTTGCTCGAAAAAATTCCTACTTCAGTATGCCTGGTAACGTGGACTTCCAGATGACGTTAAGTCCCTCAATGGCACCCCAAGCCTTTCCAGTTTGAAGCTGCACATCTCTTTCAGTGAATTCGATGTTCCTTCCCAAGTAAATGAATTCCAAAACAGATTTGATGTCATGACCATCTGATGAGGAGATGATTCCTTCTTGGTTGTAGCTGATTAATTCAAATTTCCTTGCGTTGATGTTTCACTGCTCTACTTGTTTCACTGCATTTTCAAGACTGTGCAACAGCGTGGTCGCATTCTCAATGTTGTCAGCGAGAAGGGCAAGATCACCTGCATAGTCGACATCAGTTAAGGTTTGAGCAGGATGTCAACTGCTTCTCCTGGGCTTCAGTGTAAGGCCAAACTCTTTGATTGTGTCGATGGAGGTTCTTAGCACATAATCGAGGCACAGAAAAAAAGAAATGGTGCTAGCGTGTCACCTTGTAACACGCCAGCAGCAATATCAAAAGTGTCTCCATCTGGACAGTGTACGTTTGAACGTATGTCTTTGTATAACATCATGATGGCTGCGACAGTTTCTTGTGAATGCCCATAAGCTAGCATGATTTTCTCCATTCTATCACGGTCGATCGAATTAAAGGCCTTTTTAAAAATCGACAAAAAAAATTGGAGCTGGTAGATTGTTTGCCTTTACACCCTTGATGATTCGCCTCACTGTCAGTATTTGACCAACTGTTGATCTGTTCTTTCGGAATCCATTTCATGGTTAAAATCCATTTAAGACTGAAAGCTAGCTCAAATATCTGTTTTCCAAAATTAAAATGTGAAAACCATGTAGAACTGGCTGGCTTTTTTTTTTCTTTTCTTGTTAGCTTTTCTGCCGTTTTGTTTGTCTGTCCATGTGGTGGATGACTCGTGTCCAGAGACTGACCGCGATGGAGTGGTTCCCATTGCCCCTGCTATGCTGCAGTCTGTTTCCCATTAGATGCTGCGCTGTCCTGCACCTATGATGGAGTGGTCTATCACAGCTCTGTGTGTGTGTGTGTGTGTGTGTGTGTGTGTGTGTGTGTGTGTGTGTGTGTTTTTTTTCATGACCCTCCCCGTCTATTCCCAGCTCATTGATCTGGCTTTGAGACATCTCCAAGTTCTGATCAATATTACATTCACCCTCATTGATGGATTGTTTAATGGTGAATGCAGCAGTGATGAAGGTGCAGCCAGGCAGGAGTTCATGAGCTATTTGTTTGCTTTGAGTTTAAAGATTTCTGTTTTTACGTCTTTGTGATTAGCATTTACAGTTAGTGCGTGACCCATGTGTGTGCGTGAGTGTTCGTGTGTGTGCACACGAGCACCTGTGCAAGTCACAATCTGGGGAATCTTGGTGCCACCAGATACGGGACTCTGACCAACGTACTTTTGAGGCAGGGAGGACAAGCGTGAAATTAATTGTTCCACTTCATCTCCAGCCAACATTCTTGCTTTTGAGGGAGCAATTTGTCGCCTGGCATACAAGTGAGGCAATGAAAGCAAGAGGGCACCGCGTTAGATTGGTGTTCCTGGGAGCTTCTGGGATATGGGAGTGAATTTTTTTTTAATTTCCCGCCTTGGATTTGGTGCCGATGTATCTGTCTCTGGTAACACACTCTTTCCGTCTCACGCCAAGCGGAACATCTGCCAGCCAAGACACCATCCTCTTCCTCAGTCTTTTCTTTCTCCTCTCTCTCTCCCTTCAGTGTGAACACAAACATACACACAGACACACACAACAGAGACAACAACAGACACACACACAGTTGTGGCTCGATGAAACAGCACAGAGGCAAATAAAATGAACTTCACACCTCCAATTCCCACTTTCTCTCTGTCTCTCTCTGTCTCTCTCTCTCTCTCTCCCTCCCTCTCTCTCTCCAAACCATGTTAGTCTGTAATTGCAAACATGGCTTTAGGGAATCAATACACCTTTATGAAAACGATGACACTGCAAGACTGGCTGTTTCCTACAAAACATGTTTCAGGGGATTATGTGCTACAAACACACACAGCACGCACACACTCTCACATGCACATATGCACGCACGGATGGATGCAGTATGAGGCTCACACACAGACTAGCATACACAGAAGTTGTATGTTCTTTTTAGTCTTCAGGGTCCTTTTTCTCCTTGGTATTTCCTACATTAATCATTAAAGTACCCCTCCGTTCAAAAATTGGTTTTTCTTATGTTTGTGTTCCCTAAAATGTCTGGCCTTGACTATGCTGCCCTGTATCTATGCAAAGTTTGTCGCTCAAGCGGTGATTTCACATTCCTCTACTATAAGAGGAGATGTCTGTGCACTTCCCTAAAATCTGAGATTCAAACGTATCTCGAGCAAGCTGGATTTGATGCATCACAAATCCAAAAGCCAATCACTGTCTATTATGGAAATACGGGGCGGCCAAACAAACCTGAAACTTCCTGCACAGAACGGACTTGTCGGTACAGAGAGCATTTGCATTAGCATAGTGAAAGTTTTGACAGCAAACATGGTCGAGTGTGCAGTTTTTGGATGTAAACCAGACCCTGGAGCTTCCTTCCACTATCCACCAAAAATTCCCACTATACTGCTGGAATGGTTGGAATTTATCTACAGACATCAGGGTCACATACCTACAAACTTGGAGAGACTGCCTATCTGCAGTGCTTATTTCAGCGAGGAGTGTTTCCATAACTCAATGTAAAAGTCACTGGGATTTCACTAGAAATTAGTTTTGAAATTTGATGCTGAGCCAACTGTTTATCCTGGGACTGCGACAGCGGGCGGGAGTCAGTATGTATTCCTGTATTTCTTTTACTCAACCAGCAGTCAAATGAAAGCGTTCTGCATGTACCATATTTCCTTTGTGACTAATAGCATTAACTACATTAGCTTTTTGCTAGCTGCTGCTAGTTGCTTGGTAATTGTAAATTTGTAAGCTGTGTATTTAGCTAGCATTTTAAAGTTCAGCCATATGAAATGATGATGGCGGCCAGAGTTGCGTTGCTTTTCACCTGGAAAACAGCGGTGTGTGCAATGTAAACCCCTTTCTAGTCTGGACTTCAATCCCGAACAGGCTCGCACGGGACCCCCTCTGCTCCGGCGGCGCCACTTAAGGCGTCCGTCATCGTGTGCTCCAAGGGCTGATGGAGCTACGGCGGTGGTTTCGCTCCTACGGATTCAGCTGTCAATGTTGATTATGGAATCAGATATCGTATAAGGAACTGTAGACTTGAGAGGAAGCGTCTGCAAGTAGAAAAGGTCAGCGAAAAGGCCGAGAGAAGAATGACGGAAGTCTGCTCTCCCCCTCGGACACAACCTTTTGTATAAAGTGTGACTGTCCAGATCGCCCACCTTCCTTTTCAACCTTTCAATGTCCCTTCTTCTTTTCTTTTCCCCTCTGTTTGCTCCTGGTGTCCCGGACGTAAAGAATCAGGGAGTCCATCTTCTGGAGTTTTTCTTGTCTTTTTGCCCCTGCGTTTCACTCACCGCTTGTATCTTATACACACAAAACAGTAACACTTGAACTTTGAGCACGTGCGCGCGCACACACACACACACACACAGTGGAATGAGTTAGCTATGGCATTGCTGGTGCATTATTGTGTCTCATGATCTCCATGTTCACTTGTTTATCACCAAACCGTCTGTTCTTGCTTGCTCAATTACGGCTTCCTTCGTCATCTTGATGCTAATTTGGCATCTTTCTGCGTTTGCCTCACCATACCATCCCCGTTCCTCTTGTTTTTGCTGTCTTTCACCTGACATTTGATGACCTTCTCTGTCTCTCATTCGCTCTCTCCCTCATTACCGTCTCCCCACTATTCTATTCATCATCTTATTCAGATTACAAACTCGCCTTTTCTCTTCCCTTCCTCCACGTGCCTATTTCTCTTCAACTCTCCTGGTGACTTCTCATTCTACCAGTCCTCTTTGATCAACCGAATGCTAAAACCCATAAGGATGTAAGGATACACACATACACACACACACACACACACACACACACACACACACACACACACACACACACACACAATTACACACACACAGTCATAGGCTTCTCTGAGAGGAGTGTCCTTGGTCCATCCATACTTACTCATCCACTTGTCTACAAACAAGCAGACGGGGGAAAAGCAAACAAACAGCTGTGTGTTTTTGTGCTTTTGTGAATCACACCACGGCTTCAGCAGCAGCTGAATGAGACAGGATATCATAGTACAAATTAAACAGCTGCGGACGCAAGATTTTTTAAAAGGGATGCTTGGCTTCCAGGCATACACATTCCAATTTTTCATCCCATTTTGCTTTGTGTGTCTGGCTTCATTTAACAAGCAAGATGAATGAAGCCTTTTGCACAGTTGAGAACGTTGCAGCCCAAACGACACCAACAAGTCTTTCACATTTATCTTTTTTGGGGGGGGAATCGGGGTTGAATCCCCCCCCTTTTCTCCCCAATTGTATCCGGCCAATTACCCCATTCTTCCAAGCCGTCCTGGTTGTTGCTCCACCCCCTCCATCGATCCGGGGAGGGCTGCGGACTACCACATGCCTCCTTTGATACATGTGGAGTCGCCAGCCGCTTCTTTTCACCTGACAGTGAGGAGTTTCACCAGGGGGACGTAGCACGTGGGAGGATCACGCTATTCCCCCCCCAGTTCCCCCTCCCCCCTGAACAGGCACCCCGACCGACCAGATGAGGTGCTAGTGCAGCGACCAGGACACACACCCACATCCGGCTTCCCACTGTAGGGACGCCCGACCAAGCTGGAGGTAACACGGGCATTCAAACCGGCGATCCCCGTGTTGGTAGGCAACAGAATAGACCACTACGCTACCCGGACGCCCCCTTTCATCATTTATCTCACATCTATACAGCTGGCACTAGCATAGATCCCCTCTCTCCAGAAGAGCGTATGACCATGTTCACTAAAGCTGCTTTGTGTTTTGACCCTGTGTCATTTAAGTCCAATGAAAATTGTATTTTCCTTTCTCATCTTTTTAACTGAAGGTTTGTTGATGTAAAATCATCCAAAATGTTAGAATGGCTGTCGTAGGGAAAATCTGACTAAAGCCCCTTGAGATTACGTGCTATAATGAATGAGTCATTCAGAACGAAAGACTCTTTTTACTGTCTCGTGAGTGACAACTCCTTGTCCCCATTAACTCGCCCCTCCCGCTAGCTAGCATGAACTGCGAAGACGAGGCGAGATGTGTCAATATTGTGCAACTCTTACATTAACCGTATTTGAAGAAATTCTTCATATATCACATAATTCCATTATTCTGTTATTCTCTTTCAATGTTGTATTGTGTAAACACAGCATCCATTGCATGTCTGTCCATCTTGGGAGAGCGATCCCTCCCCTGTTACTCTCCCTGAGGTTTCTTCCTATTTTTTCTCTGTTAAAGGTTTTTTTGTTTTTGTTTTTTTGGTAGTTGTTCCTGATGTGAGGGTCTAAGGACGGTGGCTGCACAAGCTATTCAGCCTCACGTTGTATGCTAGCCTTGCCTGTGGGAGGCGCAGAGCAGACAGCCCTGCTCTGCCTTTGCATGTCATATTATTGTAATGGTGTGTGCTTGCGCATTCAGTCAGTTCCCACATAGTTTAATATTTAGGTAAAAAGGCAGCTCACTACGCTGCCTTTAAACTTCACTGTACTATGCCAGTGCTGTAACTCTACATTCATGGTGCTTTCGTGAATTGACACTTAAACACCCTCCAGCAAGTTCACATGACACTGCTGTCGAAGCTAAAACAATTTTCACACCCTTCTTTTGAAGAAAAGGGGCAATTTTTAAGCGATGGGAGACCAACGCCTTAACAACAGGATCTTCAACAAAGGAAGGGACTTAAAATTGGTCAGATTGAATGGTACACAAAAGGAAGGATTGGCTTTGTCGATGTGCTACACTGAACAGGCTGTTCTGTTTCCCATGTTTGCTGTTTGGCGGCACCACGGACAAGGTCTGGACTAATGCAGGATATTGTGACTTGCACAGCTTGCCCTGTGTGATAACTAAGCACGAAGTAAATGGTCCACATTCAGAGCCAGATTGCTCTGAAAACATTTGGACCTAACAGACTATACCTGGCTTTGAATAAATAATGGTGGTTTAGAAAAATAGAGAAATCCTAAAAAGTCAGATAGATGCTGTATATTTCCTTGGTAGACAGGATCTAGCCTTCCGTGGAAACAATTGAGAGTGCAAGTTCCTCAAACCGGGGGAATTTTGTTGAACTGTTGCACCTGATAGCCAGCAAGGATGCTAATTTAGCCTCCCATTTGACGTCATCGACAGTGTTTCCCAGCATGTCAAACAAAATCCAAAATGACTTAATTGAAGCAATTGCATATGTTGTGAAGAAAGACATAAAAGAGATACTGAGAGTGGCACAGTTTGTTTCAGTGGAGGTGGTGGATGAAACTACAGACATCACAAACAAGGCTCAACTCTCAGTCATTCTTCAGTATGTCTCTGGTAGTTAGGTGGAGGAGGCTTTTTTGGGCTTTGATGATGATAGTGATGATAGGAGAGCGACGACAATTACTATAATTAGGTGTACCAGAGAAGTTTAGCTGTGCACACAAGCTGGTAGCATCAAATGGAAGAACAGGCGAAAATTTGAGAAAAAGTTTGATAAACAATATTTGTTCACTGATACGGCCACAAACTAAACCTTGTCCTCTCATAGTCTGCAAAGATAATCCCTGAATGTTAAATCTTTTTTAAGACTGTGGAAGGCCTTGCAGCTTACTTTAGCAAGTCTACGAAACACACCAATCTACTTGATGAAGTGGTGAAATAACAACATTCCATGGGCAGAAGCTACCAGATGGAACTCAAACTCGAGGCTTATTCAGACCATCATGTCTTATCATGCAGAGCTTTGCGAGGTGTTTAACCTTATTCAAGAAAACTCCGATGATTGGGATGGAGAGGCAAAAACAATGCTCTCTGGATTCAATCTGTGGCTTTCTAAAGCTTCTACCTGCTTTCTTCTCATGGCATACAGTGTGATTTTAACAGAGACAGACGCATTGTTCTATGTTCTCCAGACCAAGGTGATGGACATAGGATTCTGCTCCCTTTGTGTTAGTGACACTGTGAAAGCCTTGAGCAACCAGTGCCAGTTGTTTGACTGATTTTATGAGCATTTTCGGGAGCGGTGCAACGCTATGAACTTGGTCAACAACAACATGCGCCGCAAGCAGCCGGTCCGAGATGAGAGGAGAAGGCTGTTATACAGCATCCTGGACAACGTCAATGTACAAATGGAGGCAAGATTAAAGAGCTTGGGAGAACTGGATTTAGTTGACTGTAAAAACTTTAATGAGCTATCAGCCCACTCTGATGACGGAAAACTGCATAGCCTCGCTAAATATGGCAAGTACTTTGATTTTGTCAGGCTAAAGGCCAACCTCATTGGATTATATTGTTCACAGATGGCCAAGGACAAATTACCTCTTCAACTGCTGGCTTTCCTGGTTGAAAATGACTTTGAACAGACTGTTCCAGAGGCAACAAAACTGCTGAAATTGGTGTTCACCATTCCAGCCATCACAGCATCAGTGGAAAGATCTCCCTCTTTTTTTTATTTGCCTTAAAATGCATAAAGGCCTACAGTCAGAACAGGACAGAGCAAGGAAGACTTTCACCTCTGGCTCTGATATCAATCGAGAAAGAGAGACTCATAAAACTGAAAGCCAAGACAGAGGAGTTTTACAGTGTGGTCATTAACATCTTTGTCAAGAAGGAGGACTTCATCTTCATATAAAGTAAGCAAACCTAAACTCTCTCTCACACACACACGCACACACACACACACACACACACACACACACACACACACACACACACACACACACACACACACACACTGCCCAATTATCATATCATATCTGTTGTTAACCTTGTAATAATAGCCATGTGAGTGCAGTTTCCATTCTTGTTGCTTCAGTTTGAGTGTTGTGGATTTTATTTTTTTGTAGCTGTATTGTTGATTGTTGTGTGACGACGGCGGCGGTCATTGTGAAATATTGTACATGGTCAAAAGATCGCGATCTTGTGTTGCAAGTTAAGTTTATTGATTTGAATTGCCTATTCGTAAGCTGATGTCAGGATAACCGTTTAGATGGTATGAATTATGGGGATTTTGCACATTTTGAATACGTGGATTTGTGCAGACTATTTTGCATAAGCCCATTTGTTGTGAAGTATTTGCGGTCTGTTTCTTTCGCTCTCTCCCCTGTCTCGCTAGAGCTGTTGCTCTCTCTTTTCTCCGTCGGTTTGTCTCTCTTACCCATACAATGCACTGCAGTGTTATGAGATGGAGCCTATTGGGAGGGTGTAGTAATGGGGACTGTTATGGAGTAATTGCTTAAGTTTGGTAATGGTATTTTACAATCTTGATTTTGAAGGATTCTCTTTGAATGCGGTGTGCACTTTCCTGCCGACACTCGTTGGTGTGTGCGTCCCAGTCTTGACTGCCTGGCCCTAGATCCCACGGCATGTTACTGGGTCTAACTCGGGCTGCACGCATCCCTCACTCACCCACAAGTTCCATGCCACAGTCAGTAACGGTTCATAAATTTTAATTTGTCCCTTTTTAGTAGTTTACTGCTACCTGATTCTGATTGTTCAATCATGAAATTCAACTGTGTAATTTCTGATTCGCACACTGTGTTGCCATGGATGCCGTTCTGAGATGGGACTGACTGCTGTTCACATCTTTTAGGCAGAGTGATGGACTTTTTTTTTTTAAACGGAAAATAATAAAATAATTTTAAATCCATCCGAGAGTTATTTTCTTTACCTCAGAGTTGGTTTTAGTTGCTTAATATTGCAGCGTGTTTTGGTCAGCCGGTCTCGCTTGTTACTCCTGGAGTTTTGCTGCTCCACTCCGCTAACTTTAGGCTCTGAGTGATGGCGTAGAAAGTATTCATAATATACTTCATGTTCGTCTCGCAAAGGGTAATTATTTAGTCATTACATCAAATAATGCACGTAACAGCTGCCCTTTTTGAAGAAGAACTACAACTTTAGTGTATGGATATATTTTTTTTGAGTGTCACAAACCCTCGTGAAATAACTCTTTTCACTATCAGAATTTGATCCCTTTGGTCTGATAACATTTGGAAAGTCTAGAAGAGCTGCACAATTAAATAATTTTGTACAACAGTTAGTTCCAACCAAGTCATTTGATTGGACAAGAGGCATTCCATGAGTGCTGATATTCAGTATAACAGCACTGGGACTTTTAACTATATGTATCACTCTGCCGCACAGGTGTTCTATTAATAACCGTTAATTAGGGTAACGGTGGTTATCAATATCGGATTGTAACAAACTTGCATGGCAAAGATGGATGTATTTCCACAAATAACATTTGAGTTACATTATGAATGGTCATCAATAAGAGTTAACACACTCTTATTTCACTGGTTGCACAATAAATGGAAATGTCCAGATTAATGTACATGATACAAAGTAGCTAGCTAGCGGTAACGTGTGTAGACCTATACAAAGTAGCAAGCTGTGCAGGGAAATGTTTTGTGTTCAGGTTGCCTGGCAACGGTCCAAGTTCAAGAGCGCAGTTGTGGAACTATTTGTTGGCGGAGCTAAATAAATGATTAAATAAACAAATAAATCATAATCTGTTGTTGCTTATTACTGTTGACTAATAAATGCCGATTGTAGAACTGTTGTATAAAAGCAATATCGCACTCGAGGTTGTGCTGTTATTCTGAATATATTGTGATTATCTTCAGTATTCGGCCTGCGGCCTCGTACTTACGACCGAATCACAGCCGTGCTGATATTCACTATAACAACACTCCCTCTGGTGTGATATTGCTTTAATTATCGCGTTCAAGTTAGCGGAGGAGGGCTAAATCGGAAGTTAGCTGGCTCGGCTGGCGGAAGTCTCTGGTGCGCATGTTCTATAGGCACTGGGGCCGGGGTCTGGGTGACTGACTGGAGTGACTTGAAAACCTGACTCTCTTTAGTGAGTGACTCATACAAACTTGTGTCAGTAAAAATAGCCAAACCTCCCATCTCTACCTTGAGAAACTCTCCCCCTGGTTGTCAACATTATTCAACGGTTTCACAAAACCATTCAGCTTCTAGTAATAAATGATATCATCTAATACTCTGATTTGATTGGACAGTCAATAAATTGTCGTCTGTCTGTCAGTTGATCTGTTTTGGAAGGGTTACTTAGCAACACCACGCCATGTTCAGAGAAAATTATACATTTTGTACAAAATGAGTACTTGTGGTAGAAAACAATTTTCTAGATGCTTCGTGAAATGGCAAGTGACGTATTTTAACCATCACCAAACACAAGACATAAATGTTCATACTCTGTCCAACCGAGGCAAGGGGAGACCTTCTGACCCGGTGGCGCAGTGGTTAGCGCTGTCACCTCTAGGGATGGGCAAACGATCAAATTTCCTTCCAATTATCGATTAATTGTTAATTACTTTTAATGAAAAAAAATGCCTATGGCAGAAATACCAAAGAAAGCGTGTTTTTCCTTGTAGCGCCGCATTATGTAATAACACTGCATTATGTAATAATGTGATAAATTTTCACATCATTATGTAATAACGCCACGTTTTTTTCAAAACAAGACATAAATTTTGGTGGTTTATTACATATGCACCAAATTATTACATTTTCTTCATAAAAAAGTGTAACATCCGCATTTTGTAATAACCGGTGCAATATGTAACAACTTATTACAAAATGCGGATGTTACACTTTTTTATGAAGAAAATGTAATAATTTGGTGCATTATGTAATAAACCACCAAAATTTGTGTCTTGATTTGAAAAAACGTGGCGTTATTACATAATGATGTGAAAATTTATTACATTATTACATAATGCGGCGTTATTACATATTGCGGCGCTACATTCCTCAATTAAATCTTTATTCATCAAAGGAGTTAACTTATAGTTAACTTATAGTACAACCACAATGCTTTTAAACAGGGTAGGGGTAGTTAAAGTTTAACTGTTTAATTGTAAAAAACCGGCATATCACATTCTGTCACAACGCATAAGAAAGGCAGCCACGAGCCCGGCCGAGTCAAATCTCTTCACAAATTAAAGAGCCAATGCTGCTGCACTCTTAAACACTACTGAGTCTCTTTGAGAAACAATTCCCCACAATATAAATTATATGTAAGCTATGAATAAAATATGCAAATTCAAAAATAAAATAAAAACATTAGGCCTGCTTAGCACTGACAGTTTTTCACAAAATGTAACTTTGAACGACTCCAATAGGCCTCCAGCTGAGAGAGATAAAATAAAATAAATACTCGCTCCGAAGGGACCGAAGTTGCGGGGATGCAGAGGTATTTTCGCGCTAACTTCGCCAGCCTGGTGAATGCCCCTCCATTCACTTTCCACCAGTCCGTGGGGTTGCAATTCAGGGGTGGGGGAGTCTCCCTCAGAAAGTCCAGAACTTGTACTTCGATGCCAATGTCGCGTGGAGTGGAATACTGCTCCCCGAAAAGTAGTGCCATGGCAGACGCCGGCGCGGCCGCAGCTCCGGTGGCTGCGCTAGCCACACTTCGCATTATGCGCTTCATGTTGAAGGCTATTTTTCCGATACGGTAGCCGGTTGGTACTAGCTCAGTTTTCGGTCTCCAGATATAAAAATTGCACCCCCGCCTGGTTAAGAGGTCTCATTACTGCCAGGCAGTGAAATTCATTCTTTCAACATTGCTGCCACGGAGTGAGATTCATTAATTCAACCTCTATGTGATATGGACGTTGATCGATAAAAAATCCACGTGATCGACTAATTTCCTAACGATCAATTATCGATTATCGATTAATCATGCCCATCCCTAGTCGCCTCACAGCAAGAAGGTCCTGGGTTCCAACCCCGAGGTTGTCCAACCTTGGGGGGGGGTCATCCCAGGTCATCCTCTGTGTGTCATTTGCATGTTCTCCCCGTGTCTGCGCGGGTTTCCCCCACCATCAAAAAGAAAAAAAAAGACATGCATGTTAGGGTTAATACTCCTTCCTGTGCCCCTGGCCGAGGCATGGCAAGATGTACTGGAGTTGGTCACCGGGTGCTGCATGGCGGCTGCCCACTGCTCCCCCACCATCAAAAAGAAACAAGACAAAAAAAAGACATGCATGTTAGGGTTAATACTCCTGTCTGTGCCCCTGGCCAAGGCATGGCAAGATGAACTGGAGTTGGTCACCGGGTGCTGCATGGCGGCTGCCCACTGCTCCTAGCTACACAGCTAGGATGGGTTAAATGCAGAGTAATTTCTCCACGGGGACCCATAAAGTACATCAAAATCAAAAGCCAAACTGTAACCCTAAACCTAACCACATAACCCGACTGTTACCTAACCTTAACCCTAAACTTAACTGCTAGCTAACATTAACTCTATACTTAACTGCTAGCTAACATTAATCCTAAACTTAACTGCTAGCTAACTAAACTTAGCAGAAAAAGTAAGGAAATTTGTGTTTGGTAGATTATGTCTTTGTTGTAACAATGCTTCTTGGCAATAAATCTTATATCAGGCAGCTGATTATCAGCACCTGGGGTACCAGAAGCTCAAAACAAGAGTCAATAGCAACAGCAAAATAAGCTGTTTGGCATCGGCAGAGAAGATTTGGCAACATTTTCATGGGCGCAACCCACATCTCAGCTCTGCTGCTCATCCCACAAATGCATGTTCCTTACAAATGTGGCCCCGTTTAAAAGGCAAATAAACAGGCTTTCCAACGGTATGAGATTTATTGCCAAGAAGCATTGTTACAACAAAGAAATAATCTACCAAACACACATTTCCTTACTTTTTGTGCTAAGTATATAATCTTAAATTTAGCTACTAGCTAACCTTAAACTCTGTAGTGGTAGTTGCTACTGAAAAAAAACAACTTTTGCATATGCATCGCGTGACATTTTCAAGTGCTGCTGTAAGAGTGGGAGCTGGCAGTCCTTGCTGGTCATATGATTTCTGAGACACCAGCGTCACCGAGCAGACAAAACAAAAAGCTTCTCATGGCAAAAGGGATGAAAACAAGAGGAAATCAGCATTGGACAGAGTCTTTTTAACTGTCGGTGGTTTAGTAACTACATAGTTTACACATCATTAAAGAAGCGTTTATCCCAGTCGGCTGATTGTCGAAGCACTCTCCCTTCACAGTAACAACCAGCGTGGAAAAAGGTCTCACTTGCCCAGTCACACATCACATAACACCAGCTTACACAACTTAACAATTCCACACACAATACTGAACTAAATGCAGCATTCACAGAAAAAAGGGAAATTAAAATGAAACAGGCTGATAAAAGATCCACAAATGCTGCTCTCGCTCAGTCATTTAACTCCCAGCATGCAACACTGGGGAAAAAGAGAGCGCATCAGAGAGAGAGAGAGAGAAAGGGACCCCAACAGCTGTTGGCTCTGCCGGTGCGTAAAATGAGCTGGGAATTTGGGGGTTGGGGTTCATTCTTAGAGTGAAATGAAGTTTCTCTCCTTCATTAATCACGTTACTATCAAACCCCTGTACATGCATGCAAACATGCACAAACACAACTTGTTCTGATGCACGCATCCAAACTCATTCATAGACAGACAGACAGGTTGGCAGACAGGAAGACAGTTGGCAAGCATGCCGAGAGACAGATTTACCGTATGCAAATGGACAACGAAATGCATGCGTGCACACGACCCATTTATACACATAATTAACTTGCTTAAAAGTGTCAACACCAAGGCAACTATTGCCTGTAAGCTCTCGCCCCTCATTGACAGACCCACTGGTAGCATGTGTGCCTATGTGTGTGTGTGTGTGTGTGTGTGTTGGTGCGTGCGTGTATGTGTGTGTTTGCATAAGCACCGGCCTGTGTCTCTGTGTTTGAGTACATGTGTTTGTGTGTGTAAGTCAATCCTGCTTTTGTAGCCCGGCTGTAGAGAGGCTGGCCTCAGGTTGTTGTTGTCTCAGTGTCTCTGCGCGGCAGAGATTAGCGACACCAGCACTGGATGAAACACAGCAGAGGAAGTGAAGGGGAGAGGGGAAAATGGAGTGTTTTAGAGTTAGCACAGCATTGCTCCTTCTCTGACCTCCTGTCTTTCCAGTTCACACACATTGGTCATCTCGGCTCAGTTCTCTCAAGTGGACATGAGGTAACACCCTGAAATAAATCAGGGCAGGTGGGGAAACCAGAGTTAGATAGCTCTGCTTTAAGTTCCAGAAGAAAAAAAAAACTCAACTGGGGAGAAAAGCAAGGCATGTGCACCTCTCTTTCAGCATCCACCTACAAACTTGCCTCAAGCAAGTTGTCCTACCTTTTAGCTGCCCGGTGGTCCACCATGCAGGAGTTCATCAATTTCTGGCGATGTGTGTCTTGGGATTTGAAAGCAACTGAGACGTGGTGTTTGGAAAATACGTGTCTCAACTGTTCCAACACACCTGGCACGTACGGAATCACCACTGGGTTATGCTTAGACAGCGGTTGTCCTTTTCCTCCCCTCGATCAGCTGGTGCACTGTTTGAGCATATTCCTGGCTTCGACAAATGCCCAGTTAGGATAACCACACTTAATCAGGGCCTGTTCAATATGGGATTTCTCCCCTTCCCTGGCCACTGTGTCGGTGGGGACGTTGTCAGCTCAGTGGTACAGCGTCTTGATGACTCCTAGTTTGTGCTCCAGTGGATGATGAGAGTCAAACCTTAAGTACTGATCAGTATTTGTTGGTTACAGTAAGCATCAACAATCAAATGTCCCCCATCACTAACCTGTAATTTTTCACATCCTCCCTGGTGAACTTGATGTGGTTGTCCACAGAGTTAATGTGGTCGGTGAAATGTGGTACGTCCTGAGATTTAATTTTAACCCAGGTGTTGTCCACAAATCTGAACCAATGGCTAGGTGGTGTCCATGGATAGGATATCAGAGCCCTCTTTTCCACTTCCTCCATGTACAAGTTGGCCACTATAGGTGAGACTTGGGAACCCATAACACAACCATGCCTCTGCCTATAGTACTGCCCCCTGTATGTAAAGTACATGGGCTGAAGACACAGCGTCGAGAGCAGACACACTTGGTCAGTATTAAGTGTGGTCCTGTTGCTAAGAGTGGGGTCGTTTTGTGATTTCAAACAGACTACCTCTTCTGCTTCATCAACAGGAACGCACGTGAAGAGAGACTTAACATCATAAAAGACAATTTGTTTCAGGAATCAGGAACACTATTTGTCATTTCACTTCACGTACTTGCGTACATTCCCCCAGTCCACAGCAGTACAACACAAAGACAAAAACACATCCAAAAACTACAAGAACACATAATCAAACTAGAAAACATATATCCAAACAAGAACACATTTAGCCAAACTAAGAACACATATATCCAAACTAAGCAACAACAAAAAAAACACTGTCCAAGAGAACGAACGCCAGCCAGGATGACTGTTGTAACCGCCAGTCTGCATGGGCTAGCAGTTAGCTTAGTCTGCCCCGCTTCCACATCCTGTCAGACTGTCCTCAGTGTTTCCTCTTCGGGCGCAGCTCCAGGTAGGGCCGTGGTCCCTTGGCCCACAGGATGCAGCAAACCAAACTGTCCCAGCCGATCCAGTGCCACCTCTCCCAGCCATCAAATGAAGACACAAACTTAGACACAGAGGTGGACAAAGATACTGCATGGATGGTATTGGGTGAGGCTGCAGCAAACGTAAGCTTGCGCCGCCATCTTCCTACACCGGTATTGGGTGAGGCCGCTGGTAACGTTGAGTTTACACCACCATCTTCCCACACCGGAAGTGGAAATTTGTTGTATACCGATGTAGCGAATTCAGGGGGCAGCCAGGAACCGCCGCAGCCAGACCATGGGTGACTGCGCTAACCAGTCAACTAAACGGTCCGACCTGTTAGCCAAGGGCTAGCGAGTCTAGTCATCCATGGTCATACACTATCCTCCTCCTTCGGGAAGCGCTCCCTCACGCCTCTGGGCGCATATGCTTCCAATGGCCTCACGGTCATATTGTCCCACTTCTGACAGCAGTGTAGCGAATTCAGGATGGCCTCACGGTCACATCGTCCCACTTCTGACACCAGTGTAGCGAATTCAGGATGGCCTCACGGTCACATCATCCCACTTCTGACACCAATGTGGAGAATTCAGGGGGCAGTTGGGAACCCCCGCTGCAGCTGACAATCAAACCCAGGTAGCCTGGACCACAGGCAACTGCGCTAACCAGTCAACTAAAGGGTCCCACCCTTTATTTCCTTTATTTCATTCCCCTCCATAATGAATGTCCCTCACCTTATCCACAAAATCCATAGTGTTCTGAATGTGATGTTCATTACTGCCTACCAGCGGGTTAAGAATAGATGCCAGAAACTTAAAGTTGTTATAGGTCACTGAGTTAATCATTCAAACAATATGCCGTAATGGCACATCCTGTTTATGTATCTTAGGTAAACCATACAGACTAGGTGTAGTGTCCCCTGGGTGTAATCTGTGGTACAAAATTCTGTCAATACAGCTTCAGACAATCTATCACCTTTTTCTTATAACTACTGCCTGGATCTCGTTTCAGGGGCTCATAAGTATTTATGTCGCTCATTAATGTCATAACTTTCTCATGATAGTCTGTCTGGTTTAATAAAACAGTGCATCTGCCTTTGTCTGCCAGAAGGATGATGATGTTATTGTCCTTACTGAGAGTTGTGAGAGCATTCCTCTCGTCTCTACTGATGTTAGATGGTGGCGCCTATGCATTGCTGAGGCAGGCTGAGACTTTCATATGCAGTTTCTCCGCTTCCCGTTCCGCGATGTTGTTTTTACGAATTGCTGATTCTGTTTCTGTGATAAGTTCCACTAACAGGATTTGCCTTGGCGTGACAGCAAAATTTAGCCCCTTAGCAAGGATGTCTTTTCTGCCTGGGTGAGTTATCTGTTGGACAGATTCTTCACCCAATTGTCCCCATCACCGGCATGTGTCTGGCATCCGTCTGTATGCCGTTGAGGGCGCCGTCCGTTGTCTGCCAATCTCTCTGGTGTGCAGCAAGTAGGTCGAATTTCTTTTGCTGCCTGGTTTTCGACTTTTCGTGTTGAGCTAGACGAGCCTTATCCGTGAACTCAGCATGAATGGGGAGTCAAAGAGGCCATCTATGTGAAGAGGAAACGCCCATCCCTGAACCGAAGGAGGGCCTTAGAGTACATCTGTCGCCATCTTACAATGCTGTGATTGTAAACATTCCCAAATCCTCTGTGAATAGTACACATGGCCATTGAAACTCTAGTTAATGGTCACGCCTATTTGCATATGAAACTGATCGGTGGTCTCAGTCGATATGTAACTGTATTGTTTATAAGGGTGGGGATACCTGCAGTCAGTTTAGACTGAAGAGGTCACTTAGATGAGTGATGAAACGTTTCTGTCAATAAACGTTGTGTCCAGATGAACTGATTCAACACTCTTTGATATTCTTACCTGGATTATTGAGCATGCATCACAACAACATGCAGGAGTATCTGCAATGGATGGCTGTCAATGTGTTCTTAATTGAACTATCTGGTTAAATGATCATTAGAAAACAACTGAGATAAACCAACAGATGCCTTGCCATCCAACATAACATGAGAAATAACTTGCGTTAGAGGGGAAACAGAACAAAGTGACACCTCTGGTTCCCACCTCCTGTACCAACACTGCCAAATAATGCTGAGAACTTTAACTTCAGCAGAGTCTGTTGTTAATATCTTTGTAATGATATTACCCCGATCACTGGAGCTGTGTGAAGTCCCCTCCTGCTTCAAGAGGTCTACTATCATCCCGGTTCCCAAGAAACCCTGTATAACAGGATTAAATGACTACAGGCCCATTTCGCTAATGTCTGGGGTCAGGAAGTCCTTTGAGAGACTGGTGTTGGCCCACCTAAAGGAAATCACAGACCCCCTGCTCGACCCCCTGCAGTTTGCCTACCAAGTAAACAGGTCATTGTATGATGCAGTCAACATGGGATTGCACTACATCTTCTGACACCTCAACTCCCCAGGGACATACGCAGCGGTCTTGTTTGTGGACTTCAGCTCAGCGTTAAACACCATTGTCCCAGATAACCTACACTCCAAACTCACCCGGCTCACTGTACCAACGGCCATCTGTCAATGGATTAAAAACTTGATGTGTGCTCTCCCCTCTACTCTTCTCCCTCTATACAAATGACTGCACCTCAGGTGACCCATCTGTTAAACTCCTGAAGTTTGTGGACGACACAACCTTCTTTGTCCTTAGTTGGGACGGTGACAAGTCTGCATATAGATGGAAGGCTAATCAGCTGGCCCTCTGGTGTGGCCATAACAACCTGGAGCTGAACACGCTCAAAACAGTGGACTTCAGGAGGAGTCCCCCAACACTGTTCCCCCCCCATCATACTCAACAACACGGTGTCTACGATGAAAACCTACAGATTTCTGGGTTCCACAATCTCTCAGGACCTAAGATGGGCATCCAACACAGACACAATCATCAAAAAAGCCCAGCAGAGGATGTACTTTTTCCGCCAGCTCAGGAAGTTCAGCCTGCCTCAGGAACTGCTGATTCAGTTCTACTCTGCAATACTGCAGTCTGTCCTCTGCACATCCATCACTCTGGTTTGGTTCAGCCACCAAACAGGACAGGGACATACTACAATGGACAGTTAGGTCTGCAGAGAAAATTATTGGTGCCAACCTGCCCTCCATTCAGGGCATATACACCTCCAGACTCAGGAAACAGGCAGGCAACATCACCGCAGACCCATCACACCCTGGTCACAACCTGTTGCAACTCCTCCCCTCTAGTTGGCGCTAAAGAGCACTGTATCCCAAAACAACCAAATATAAAAACAGCTTCTTTCCGCAGGCTGTCATTCAAATCAACACTTAACACTGTCAAATAAATCCAACCATGTTGTATATACTGTACTGTATGTTGTACGTGTACTGGTACACTCTCATGTATGTCTACCTCAGTCATGTATGTAGGTAACCTGCTGACATGTATTTCAGCATCTCTGATGTATTCCCTGCATCATCATTGCACTGAGAGAGCTACGAAACCACAGTCAAATTCCATGTATGTGCAAACCTACAAGGCCAATAACATGATTCTGATTCTGACTTAGGCCACGCTACAGGATAGTCAGTCAAGATACTGTATTTCAAACTCCTGAGGTGATGTGCAGAAAAAAAAACGTGCTAGCTGTGGTAAATTCCCAACTCTGCTGATATGTGCTCCACCCTGCTGCCCCCTGTAAGCTGCCATTGATTTGATAATTTGATATAAGCTCCTCTGCTCTGTCTTATGGTGGATAGAGGAGCATCGCAGCCGCTTGCACTGTGACGACAATGTGATGTGAGACGGGTGGAGGAGGGACTCCTCGGGCTAATTGGGTCTTCTCTGTTCTGGTCAGCCTCACCGAACATGGCCCTCATAACACACACACACACACACACACACACACACACTGGTGTATTCCATGAGTGTGTGATCTGGGCCGGCTTCATGAGCACTGAGCGAAAGCCTCTTTGAATTGAAATCTATATGGAGATAAATCTCTCATTCTCTACCTCCATTTCATCTCTGCCCATGAAACCAGCACATTCAGATTTTGAAATTAGGTGGGGGGTGGGGGGGTGGGAGGGAGGTAAGGAACGGGAAAAGAAGGGGATGGAGAAGAAAGGAGGGGAGAAGAATGTAATATGTATATTTATGTTATACTGTTACTAAATAGATATTTGTATGTGAAAGTATTGTTTGTAAG